>NW_020954648.1:7029826-7184055 GCF_900497805.2 Vombatus ursinus
AAATGTGCCCATACCAACTCTCCAATCCATCCTGCACATTTTCATTAGATACGCACATGTACATGCATATCTGAGTGTGTGTATGCACATATGTATAGATACATGGATGAAAATTCAGTTTTGGGTATCCTAATAATATCACATTTACATATTGATTTAATATTTAAAAGTCTTTGCATTCATTGTCTATTATCTGCTATGGACCACACAATAATCTTGTGAATTAGGTTGTATATTTATTATGTGGATATGGAAAGGATCTGTGATTTCATTAGGGTAGGGAACTTGCAACTTGGGAATGCCTACATAACCACCGAGGACAACCTGCTTATGACTTAGTAGATAAGTTGTAGTGATTCTCCTGAGATACACAGTGATGGTGATATGATGCCCAGGATCACAGAAGTAACAAAAGTATCAGAGAAGGGATGTAAATTCAGGTCTATCTGCCTCTACTCTCCACATCTTTGAAATGGGTATACCAGTGCCTAAGATTGGGTGTGGAGGAGATCCAGAGAAGTTGATAAATTTGTCCAGGATCACACAGTAAGTGGTGGAGCCAAGTCTGGAACCGAGCCTTCATGATTCCAAGTCCAGTGTTCTTTTCATTGTACATGCTGCCACAATTTTCCTACTCAGAAACTTAGATCTCCCCATTTCCTACTGAAGTCCAAAATAATTTTATTAAAAATACCTTTTTATTTTAGTTTTAAAATAAATGTGTACTTACATCTTTTATTTTTACACCACCTATATTTCTTAAAAAATCTCTCCCCACTCTCTCCCACCCAGAGCCACCCCTTATAACAAAGAGGGCAAGATTTTCTCAACAAAACTAACCAACACTTCAAAAGAGCCAGATGTTATATTCAGTGTTCCACATTTATAATCCTCTACCTCTGCAAAGGAGTTGAGAAAGGTGCTCAAGGTACCTTCTTAATCTTCCCTGACTCATCTTTCCAGCTTTCTTTCCCATCATTCCACTACTTATAGTCTATAGTTTGGACAACCAGGCTATTGCAGTTAGATTTTACCTCACTAGAAAACAGAACTTCCTTCTATATAATTGTACAATATTACTCATCACTGAAAGCATTCAAGAAAAGGATGCTTGACCATCTTTCAGGGATATTGTAGAAAGAATTCTCTCATTCAATGGGAAGCTAGACTGACTGCCTATTAGGGTCTCATCAAGCTCCCCTCAGAGGTTCTGAATAAAATGGAAAAATGGTGAATGCTGTCAATACAATGAAATAGAAACTTAGTAAAGTAAGGTCAGAGAATGACTTGAAGGGCAAAGATAAAATTTTAGAAGAGTGAATGAGAAATTCTCTAGTGTGTTGTCTGTAGCAGCCCCAGTGAGTGTCTGCAATCCACCAAAGACTGAGGAAATCAAAGAAGATAAAAAGAGATTGCTGAGAAACTAAATGAGGTCTCTACATCCCTCTCCACCACAGAGGATGATGAGAAAACTTCCTGCCCTCCGGTTATTCTTCCCCTGTAGGGAAAATGAGGCTCTGTAAAAAGAGGGGCATGTTAAGTAACAGAGTGAAGGGACAACTGGAGGTCTTAAATTGCTAAACAGCACAAAGAATGGATGCCATCATTATCGGGTTCTGAAGAAAGAAGGGAACGGAGCCCTGGGGCACTTTACAAAAGAATGGGTTTGATTTTTAAAAATAGTTACTCTGCTAGAGTCCTGGAGAGTGGACAATTTTATCACCACATTTTCAAAACTGGACTCAGGCAATAATCCCTGGGGAATGGTTGCCAAGATCCCACATGGAAGCCATAAATGAGAAGGAGATCCTGGGCACTACTTGGATACAGGTGCTTAAAATGCAGGTCTGTTCTTTTAACTGTAGAAAAGTTCCTAGAAGAGGGCTTTCTTGTTACCTCATTCTCAGAGCCTTTACAGTGGCTATGCTAGCTCATCAAATGAGATACTTCTGAGGCAAACAAAGAAGCCCAAAGGAAAAGAATGTAGAGTTTAAGGTTGTGAACACACATGAAGGTCAACATGTTAAGAAGCATTTATTAAGCACCTACTGTATGCTAGGCACTGTGCTAAGTACTGGAGATGTAAAAGAAGGCAAAAAATAAAAAATCAGTCCCCATTTTCAAGGAGTTCACAGTCTAATGGGAAAAACAATTTGCAAACTATGAACAAACCCAAAGTAGAGAGGTATACAGAAAAATAAGGCATGAGTAATATGAAATTAACACTCATTAGAAAGCTGGTGTCAGGTGAATGGACCAGTCTCCTAGCTCTAGACTAACCATATTGTACTAATTGGACTTTTACTTCAGGTTGTATCCCAAGGGATATTAGACTATACCATATGAACACTGGTCAAAACTAGAGGTCTCCAACCTGGAGAAGACTGCAGGGGAATGTGATTGCAGTCTTCAAGTATTTGAAGGTTTATTTTGACAAAAAGTTAGACACATTGTGATGAACCAAAAGAGCAGAATTAAGACTAATCAGTAACAATTACAATTTCAATTCAATAGAGGGGGAACCTATCTTACTGAGCCAAGTAACAACAGAACAGGCACCTTGTCCTTTAGTCAGTGATTTTCTCACCATTGACAGTGCTCTAGCAGGAACTAGTGGACCACATCAAAAATGCTACAGAGGAGGCTAATCTTTCAGGCAGGAAACAAGATCAAATGACCTCTGAAGACCCTTTTAAGATTTTATGATTTTATCATGTAAAATGTAACCTGCCATGTTCTTCAGTTTCAAAAGGTCCATAAGCTGCTATACTTAGAACTGAGGCTTTTGTAGATGGTCTTCTTGAATTGTTGTGGCCAAAATGATTTGTCATGTGTATGTCCAGTCTTCTGTGAATGAGCTCCTTGAAATTTCGCTGGGCTTCTCATCAGGGGAAAGACAGAATCTGTCATTGAGCAGGCACATGGAACTCTTCCAATTTCATAGGACTTATGTAACTAAAACTTTGCTCCTCAGGAATAGCCTTCCAGGACTTACGGGCACCTCCACAACATGATGAAGCATCAGAGGAGGACTTTAATGGAAGGAGAGATATTGTAATATGTGCAGTAGTGACAACTTTGTTGTCATTATCTTTCATGAATAGACCGATACATATTAACAATTTTTAAATAATTTGAACTTCAAAATAGTAATTTGGAAACACTTATGAAGTGTCATCGTATCCAAATTTCAAATATGAAATTATTTTCTAAAATGAAAGCAGACAAGCTATCGCTGCACACTGGTCCTAGTCCATTATTTTCTTCTCTTAAAGCTGTAAAGTGCTCATGACTTCTGGCCAAGGTCAAATGACCATTGGCCGGGTAGGCAAGAGAATGTCTCAAAAAAGAATATTCCCAACATCACAGAATCCTCTGACCCTGGGCACATTTTTTTAAAAAATATCCAAGCCTATCACCTTATTGCTTCTGATCTGCAGAATGAATGGGAACAGACAAACAACGAATTTGGGCTACACTCTCTGATTAACTTGACTTCATTCCTAAAATGGGAGTAATTTTTAAGAAGAAGAACACGTACAGAATATACCCTGGAGTCTGAGCTCCTTGAAAGCAATGAAGAGGAATCAAGAAGCCTCTTGATGAGGGTGAAAAGAGGAGAGTGTAAAAGCTGAATTGAAGCTTAACATAAAAAAAAAAAACACTAACATCTTGACAGTTGGTCCCATCACTCCCTGGTAAATAGAGGGAGAAGAAATGGAAGCAGTGTCAGATTTTGTATTCTTGAGCTCAAAGATCACTGCAAATGATGACTGTAGTCATGAAATTAGAAGACGCTTGATCCTTGGAAGGAAAGTTACAGCACATCCGGACTGCATACTAAAAAGCGGACTTCACTTTGCCAAGAAATATCCATATAGTCATTGTAGCGGCTATAGTTTTTCCAGTAGTAATGTATGGCCATCGGAGTTGGACTACAAGAGCTGAGAACTGCAGAATCAACACTTTCAAATGGTGGTGCTGGAGAAGACTTTTGAGAGTCCCTTGGACAGCAAGGAGATCAGATCAGTCAATCTTTAAAGAAATTAATTCAGATTATTCACTGGAAAGTCAAATCTTGAAGCTGAAGCTTAATATTTTGGCCATATAAAGAGAAGATGGGACACATTTGAAAAGACCTTGATGTTTGGGAAGACTGAAGGAAAAAGCAAAAGGGGAAAGCAGAGGATGAGATGGATAGATAGGGTCATGAAAACAACAAGCATGAACTTGGACAAATTTTGAGAGATAAAGGAGGATAGAAGGACCTGGCATGCTATGGTCCACAGGGTCATGAAGAGTTGGACACAACTGAATGACTGAACAACAACAAAATCTCTACCACTTATTGAAACACTAGAAACTTAATAAATACTTCCTGAATATTAGTGTGACCAAACCATACCCCCATCTCATATTATTTATATTCACAAATCCATATGATGTAATGACTGGCTTTTCCCAAGATACACCACTACATGGTGTCTGCTTGCTCTCAATACTCTGGATAGAGAGAGCCCTGGAAGAGGTACTGATATTATCAACCCTTCCCTAGCTGCTTTCAGGTGCCATAACATAATGACAGCCTCCTAGAGTAGTCTCTGAGGCTTCTGCCATCCTCATACTCCACTGTGCTCCTTTCTCACCAAGATACTGTTTTCAGTCACAGAGGATGAATATTCTTGTGAATATTTACAATTGCTTTGTCATTTAGACCAAGAACTCAAGGAAGACAGGGTTTAGATCACCAGAGTAATTTCTCTTGTAATTTATGTACCAATCCTCACCTTTTCCACACTGGCTAGTCAGTTTGGACTTCTTGTCATCACACATGAGGTCAATCGAACCATTATTTTCTCTACAGTGTGAGGCAGGATTAAACTAGTCAAGTGTTCAATGCCAGCAAATTATGTGGAACACCATAAAAACAACAATTACTGCCCCATTAAAGAGTCTTTGGACCTCTGATAGAGTGCTAAGAAATCTATACTCATTCTTCTAGTGACAGAGAGGGAAGTTGACTGTCAAAGAAGGAAGTAAAAAGATCCAGGCTTGCAATTCCTAGGCTCCTCACATTTGGAGGCTTATGTTTGATATAGGAAAGATAGTTACTATGACACACAGAGCATGGATTATAGTAGAACTCTTTATTTATATTTTTATGAGGACTAGGAGAAAACAGGAATAAAGTCACAAAAAGCTAGAAAGTATAAAATGAGAGAAATCAATAAATGTCAGGGAACTATGAATTTATTTTTTGAGGTAGACAGTAATAATAAAGTTCAATTTCAAAAATCAATCAGAAAACTTTTTATAAGCATTACTATGTGCAAGGCATTTGGGATACAAAGGCAAAAACTGAACTGTCCTCATCTTCAAAGAGGTTACATTCTCTCATACTTTATTGGGGGAAAGAACATATACATATATAAGAATACATGCATATACATATATGCATATATACACATGTGTCTCAATGTATAGATATGTGTGTATATGTACATGTATAACATGTTCATGTTACATATACACATGTGTGTATGTATACACACACATGACAGAACAAATCTGAATTTGGGAGGAGGATGCTACCAGATAGGAGAATCATAAACATTTTCAAATTGTAGGTAATCCATCATCTTTGCCAACATAACCCCAAATGGTATTACAAAAAAATCAGACATGACTGAAATGACACGGCAATAAACAATAGCAATGTAAGTAATGTTTGAGGTGAGATTGAGAGAAAACCAAGGATTCTAAGATACAGAGGTGAGGAAGGAGAACATTCCAAGAATATGGAATGACCTGTGCAGAGGCATCATAATGGCAGATGTTATGATGTGTGGGAAAACCAGAAAGGACAGTCTGACCTGACTATAGAGTATGTGAAGGATAGTAAACATAATAGGGTTAGAAAGCGAGGCTAGAGCTAGATTGTAAAGGGCTTAAAATGTCAAACTGAAGATCTTATAATTGAATGGAGTGGCTCTAGGAAGGCGCTGGGATTGTTATAGAGTAGGTAAATGACATGGTCTCACCTCCAGGTTCTGAAAATCACTTTGGTGACTGTGGAGGATGGATTAGAGCAGGGTGAGGCTTGAGGCACTGATACTAATTTGGAACCTATTGTGATGATCCAAGTGAGAGTTGATAAGGCTCTGAACTAGGGTGGTGGCCATCTGAGTAGAAAGAAGAGGACACATGTTTACTCTCGGGTAAACGTGGCAAGACCCAATAAGTGATTAGGTGTGTCAAGTAAAGAACTCAGTGAAATGAGGAGCAGTACGGCAAACACAATCAGGATAACACAAGATTTAGCAGCT
This sequence comes from Vombatus ursinus, assembly GCF_900497805.2. Classification (NCBI taxonomy): domain Eukaryota; kingdom Metazoa; phylum Chordata; class Mammalia; order Diprotodontia; family Vombatidae; genus Vombatus; species Vombatus ursinus. The sequence continues at coordinate 7,036,153 of NW_020954648.1, forward strand.
TGTACATTAAGGGACCACAGAGAATGAGATATAATATTCCAGAGGGCAAAGGAGATAGGATTACAACCAAGAATCACCTACCCAGCAAAACTGAGTATAATCCTTCAGGATAAAAAATGGTCATTCAGTAAGATAGGGGAATTTCAAGCATTCTTCATGAAAAGACCAGAGCTGAACAGAAAATTTGACTCTCAAATACAAGACTCAAGTGAAACATGGAAGAGGTAAACAGGAAAGAGAAATTGTAAGAGACTTATTAAGGTTGAACTGTTTACATTCCTGCATGGAAAGATGGTATTTGCAACTCATGAGTCCTTTGTCAGTATTAGGGTAGTGGGAGGGAAAAAATTATATGTATGTGTGTATGTGTGTGTGTATATATATATATATATATATATAGAGAGAGAGAGAGAGAGAGAGAGAGAGGACACAGGGTGAGTTGAAGATGAAGGGGTGATATCTGGAAAATAAAATTAAGGGGTAAGAGAGGATTATTATGAGAGAAGGAGAAAGGGAGAGGTAGAATGTGATAAATTATCTAACATGAAACAGACAAGAAAAGGCTTTTACAGTAGAGGGGAAACAGGGGAAGGTGAGAGGGAATGAGTGAATCTTATTCTCATAGGATTTGGCTTGAGGAGGGAATAACATACATAATTGGGTATGGAAATCTATCTTACCCTACAGGAAAATAAGGGGAGAAGGGTACAAGAGAGCAGGGGTTTGATAGAGGGGAGGCCATATTGGGGGAGGAGATAATCAGAAGCAAACACTTCTGAGGAGGGACACGGTCAAAAGAGAGAACAGAATAAATGGGGGGCTGGATAGGATGAAGGGAAATATACTTAGTTTTTCACAACATGACTACTGTGGAAGTGTTTTGCATGACTACACATCTATAACCTGAAAAAAGAAAAAAAGAAAAGTTGAGGGGACAATATTGTAGGTAAAGTTAGGATCTTCCTGACTCAGCTTCCCATGATGCTATTTCCATTCTGAACAAGAAATTTTCCCATCAGGTTAATTCTGAACCTGGCTTTTAATACCCTGTGAATAATGTAGAACTCTGCTACATGACTGACTATTTTCTATTAAAATAGAGTAGTAAATTTTGAGAAAGAAAATAAAAGAGCTATGACTTAATATTTGATCCTGGAGGTTAAACAAATAGGCAATGGAGTTTACTAAGCAGAGAGAGGGAGTAAAGGGAGTCAACGTTATCGACATTTTAGGAATAACACTTTGGCAGCAGTGTAAAGAACAGATTAGACAGAGGGGAGATGAGGCAAGTGGACCAATGGGAATACTGTTGCATTAGTTCAGGTAATATGGGATGATGGCCTGAACTAGATTTGTGACTATGAGAGTAGAGAAACATACAGAGGATGTTAAGGAGAAAAAAATATGAGATTTGGTAACTGAACAGATGTTTGGTATGCAAGAATCTCTGAGCTGAGATTTTATTTTTTCACCCTTCTCTGACTTCACTGAAAGCCTAGGCCTAGGCAAAGATAGGATAAAGAACAAACAGAGAAACACTGTTCTTGAAGCACAAAAATAAGAAGAGGCTTCTTAAATTGGAACAATGACAAAGGAACCATGAGAGGGGAAGAATCAGGTGTTAAGATAGACCCCAGAACAGAGCCAAAATTAGGAATTCTGAGGAAATTCATTTGGGGAATGGAGTGGACACAAAAGGGAAAGTTCACCACAATCAGGTGCACTCATAATAAATAAAGAAGTTGTTTGTCCCTCAGACCCTTGCCCTACCACTCAAGGCATCTTTACCAGCCCTAGGTGGTAGTAAACAGCATCACAAAGGTGGGAGAAGGCAACCTTGAAGTAGCATAAATATAAGACCTGAAGGCATAGGGACAGACCAGATGACCATTGTGAGAAGGACATGTGTTCTGTCATTTTGGTAACCTTCCCCAAAGGCCTAATCACCCTGCCTTAGTTGTAGCTCTGCCCTGTGTACCACTGACTGCCCATTTCCAATCTCTTATGCCTGCTCTCAAACATATGAACAGGTACTTCCCCTGCCCCTCAGACATATAGAAACCCCACCACACAATCTGACACACAGAAACATATGCACTCATGTTTTTAAGAATCAGTTTAGGAATCAGGGTGTCTGGTTCCTATTCCCAAACCCATCACTTAATATCTGTATAAACATAGGCATGTCACTTAACTTCTAGGCCTTTAATTTCACTGTCTGTTTTAAAAAAAATGTGATGGGGCTGGCACAGTAGATAGACCACTGAACCTGGATTCAGGAGGACATGAGTTCAAATGTGACTTCAGACACATAACACTTACTAGCTGTGTAACCCTGGGCAAGTCACTTAACTACATTGCCAACCCCCCCTCCAAAAAAAATCTAAGTCTTTAAAAAAAATGTGATTGCTAATACCTGCTTTACCTGTTGCAGGAGATTATCCTGAGGACCCATGAAGGTAATTTAAGGGAAAGTGTTTTTTTAAACTGTAAAGCCATGGGCAAATGTAAATTATCAGATTGTTATTATAATTCTATATTAAAACTCTCATTCACCTATAAATATCACTTAATTTCACACAAGAATACAGACAAAAACATTTGCGTACAAAAACCAATAGAAATATATTATTGTTTTTATCTGACAATGGTATTGACTGACAATTAGTGGCACAGATGGACTCAGAATTTAAATAGCAACAACAGCAGGTAGGGGAGTGAGGAAATATTTGGCTTAGTGGTGGAAGAGAGTGGACTGGTACCGTAGTAAATGGGAAAGGGGGTATGGTGGGTTGGGAGTGAGAAAGTAGGTAGATATGAGACTAGCAATGTGTAGATAAGAGAGAGGGAGTCTTGTTGAAATGACCACGGGCATCAGGAGTTTCCTCTGTGTTAATTCCATTTGCTTAGGACATAATATAATTGGTTACAGTTACAACTGATCTCATATTATATTTATGTAGAACATGAAGGCTATAAAGGGCTTTACAGTAATACAACATTCCTTTAATGGTCACAACAACCCATGCCAACTATGGATTTTCATTCCTGTTTGACTGACCTGGAACCTAAGCCTCAGAAAGGTTAAATAAGTTGTCCAAATCACATGATCAATAAATGTCAAACCAGAAACTCAAGCTCAGACTCTTTAACCTCAACTTTCACGTTTTACTAGGCAATATATTATTCATTATGTGATAATCCAATGTGGATATAAAAACTAACTACAAAAATAAATAGTGTATATATATACATATATGTGTGTGTACATGAATACACATATATGTGCAAATTCTAATTATATATTAAATTATATTTGTTATAAATTATATATAGTATATTATAGTATCTAGTTATGTATTATAATTATTTTATATAGTTATTTTATACTTATGTATTTATATAGTCATATATAATGCTTTAAGGTTTGTATAGCACTTTTATATGTACATATACACACATACATATGTTACCTATATATATCACAGTTACCTCAAAGCAACCTCATGACATAGATGCTATTTTAAATTGTATTTTATTTATTTATTTATTTTTATTTTTTTGGCTAGGTAATGGGGTTAAGTGACTTGCCTAGGGTCACACAGCTAATAAGTGTTATGTTTCTGAGACCGGATTTGAACTCAGATCCTCCTGAATCCAGGGCCGGTGCTCTACCCACTGCTCCACCTAGCTGCCCCTATTTTATTTATTTCATCAAATATTTCCCAATTGCATTTTTTAAAAAAATTAACATTAATTTTTTTTAAATTGAGTTATAAAATAAGATTTTCCCCCTCCTGCCCCTTCCCAACTCCTTGTGAAAGAAAGCAATACGATATTGATTATACATGTGAATAGATGCTATTATTGCTCCCATTTTACAAGTGAGAAAAATGAGACTGGGAGAAGTTATGACTTTGCTAGGGTTGTGCAGCTAGTTAAGTATCTGAGGCAGGTTTTGAACTCGGATCTTCCCAATTCCAAATCTAGTACCGTATCAACTATTTACTAACTAGCTGTCACCACCACTACTACCATCACAAGAATAGCACAATAATTTATTTATTGTTAAGTAATTTATTTACAAGTATTTATTAAGTGTCTACTGCATGTATGGCAATATGCTAGATACTGGAGACACAAAGGCAAAAGTGAAAAAATTCCTTGTCCTCAGGGAGTGTGCATTCTCCTAGATCTACTTAAATTCCCAGAAGATATCTATACTTCAGTTGTCTCTGCTGTTTGAGCGCACCTTATTCATTTCTAGCTTCACTTTTCTGTACTTTCCCTCCTCAGTGTCTCTATGCTGGGAGAACCAGGCTCTTTCCCATCTTGTGTCAAAGACAACCTCTGGTCCCCAAGCATCATGGATGGTGGCTTTCATCATTTCTGTTCCTACAGAAAACATATTAGATGGGCAGCAACGAATGTAAGGACTTGTCTGAGACCACAAAAAATATGAAGCTAGGGCATAGCTCCTCTCCTTGTCTTCAGCTCCACGACAAAAATGGAACAAAACATGTCAGATACATCAATTACAAGGGAACCCTGGCAATTCTAATGATGCACATTGTTTTCTGTAAGCTGCCTACTAATAAAGGGCTCCCAGGCTTGGGAAACACAGGGTTGAATGCAGATTTGATTTGTCACCTTGTGCAAGATATATGGGAAACATTAGGGAGACAGCACTTGGAGCAGAAAATAATAGAAAGTGACTGGCTGAGGAGGCAGGCTGGCGAGCCAGCTTTATGAGGCTTTATTACTGCAGCATATATCCCTTTTGTTTCAAGGTATTTATAAAACACTTGAAAGAACATCAGGCATTCTCTCTGATTCTATAAGCAGGAAGAAAGGAAGGAGGTAGGGACGGACATGTGAATAGGGAAATAAGGATATAAATGATGATAAAATAGTCATCTAAGAATAGCCTGCAATCAGGGATATAGGAATACAATATCTTGTACATGGCACATGCTCAATAAATGCCTTTTTTAATTGGATCAAATTACTCACATTCATATATTCTAACCATTCATTCAGTATTTTTACCTGTTCTTTAAAAACGCTAAATTATAGGGCAATGACAAGAATACTGGTCTTGGAATCAGGAGATCTGGGCTTGAGTCTTGGCTCCATCATTTATGATCTGTGTAACTGTGGGTAAGCAGTCAATTTCTCTGAGCCTCTGTTTCCTTATCTGTAAAAATGGTGTTGCCAACCTTGTAGGGTTGTTCCGGAAAAAAAAAAAAAAAGAAAAAGTTGTGTAAACCTTACTGCACAGTATACAAGAGTTGTCATCATTATAATCCTCAGTATTCTGGATGAGATGGTATGATTAGATTGAATTAGGGAGGCAAATGGCATTTCGCTAATGGAATGACACCCTGGGGTATTCACTGGTTCATTTCTTTCCCTCTTGTTATCTTGTTCTAAACTTGCTGAGATTCTTCCTTTTCCTTTCCTCTCTTTGCTTCACCATCTTATAGGAAAATCTCTTAGCAAAGGTAAAAGATAAAATCCCCATAATAACTTATAAATTATGCGCTTATGAAGTGCTTACCTCTTACCTGAAAGCAGACTGAGTATCCCAATGGTTAGTCCCACCAAAAAAAAAAAAACTATCTCATTCTGGGTGCTATGGAAAGAACTCCACATCTGTTGTCTGGAAAGCATTTAGAATTCTATTTGGGGAGCTGAGTAAATGTCTTTCTGGGTGGAGTTTACTCACTTCAATAATTGATGAATTAAATTGAGTTGAATTTGGTACACTCACAGGAAACTGCAAGTGTCAATTTATTCGGGACCCTAAAGTACTGGGTGACTAGAATAGCCATGAAAACCAGCATTCACCCACTTAACACCCACTTTCTGACTGTTGTGTCGTACTGGGATGAAAATCACCTTTGCTTCCCTCCAAAGTCATTAGGGTTGTTGAATCATGATCTCAGTGCCATGATATCATCATACAGTCTGACTGGCTGAACTCATCAGCACCTCCCTATACCCTAATGTTTTACATTCACAACTGGCCCAGACTTGGAATTATGCCATGCTTTTCTCGTCCTAAATGCTGTGCAATAAAATAAATTAAAGAATGGCGACAGTTACTAGGAAAGAACTGAAATCTACTGGAGTAAGGGGTGGAGAAGGTTTGAGGGTCCAAGGCAAAGCCTCATATGTGAGTAGGCTGATAACATATTGGATCCCATAAGGATGATTTGGGCAAATTAGTGCCCTCTGAATTTTTATCTGATCACCATTAAATTTTAAAAATATTATGGAAAACCTGGGACAAAGTAAAGACTCATTCAAGTAATCAAAGAGATTAAAAAAAAGAAATGATGTAAACAAGTAAAATAGAAAAATAAAACAAAGTTGTTTATCCTATAGATGAGAAGGTGAAGATGTAATTTTTTTCAGGCATAAGGAAGGTTTTTCTTAGGACGTGCTAGTAGTTTCTATGCCTATGAAACCAACTCACAGACTCATAAAGCTAGAGCCAAAAAAGACTTCAAAGGCCATCTAATACACCCTCCCCTCAAATTTCAAATTTGAAAACAGGCTATGGGAGGTTGAGTAACTTTCCCAATGTCACAAAGGTCATGAGCTCTGGAGGTAGAATATGAATAATTTCTCAGACTCCTGAAACTCAGGTCAGTGTTCTTCCTACTACCCTTCTCAGAGCCTCGATCTCATCATCTGAAAATGGACATAATTATCCTTTTGGTACCTAACTTAAGGAGATGCTGAGGGGCAGCTAGGTGGTGCAGCAGATAGAGCTCTGGCCTTAGAGTCAGGAGGATCTGAGTTAAAATACGACCTCAGACATTTGACACACTAGCTGTGTGACCCTGGGCAAGTCACTTAATCCCGATTGCCTCACCAAAAAAAAAAAGAGAGAGAGATTCTGTGAGGCTCTAAGGAGATATTTGTGATGTGCTTTGCAAACATAACACATATAACGCCGGTTATAAAAATATTCAAAGAGGAATAAACAAAATGAATTGGGCTTTAAATTAAAACAGAGAAGATTTTGGTTGGCCATGAAGAAATATGTCCAGAGGGGCAGAGTCAACATGGCGGAGTAAAAGCAGTGACTTGCTTGAACTCTCCCCCAAACCCCTCCAAGAACCTATAAAAAATTCTAAAGCAGCAGAACCCACAAAAAGACAGAGTGAAACAAATTTCCAGCCCAAGACAACCCAGATGGTTGATTGGAAAAGTATATCACGCCAGGCTGGGAGAGAAGTGCAATTCAGCATGGGTGCCCAGGCCTCGGTGAACCTGGAGCAGGCCTCAGAGGAATGAATCATGGGCAGTTGTGGCAGTTTCCAGACTTCTCAACCCACGAACGCCACAGACAACTTAGAAGGTCAGTGGGAAAAGTCTGTGTCTGCGGTGAGAGAGAGAAGTGCAGTCAGTCCCAGTGCTAGTCCCTGAGCTTAGCCCCCAGGGCGGTGGCTGTTTCCAGAGCTTCTGTCCCACAGACTGTGGGGGAATCAAGTGGCTAATCAGAGGGGGATTGCAGGGATCTCTCTGCTGGTGCAGGATACTCTTGCTTTGCCATGCTTGGATCTGGGTCATAGTCATAGTGGTGGTCCTGGGGTGAGGAGGAGCACTGGTGTGGCGGAGCTTGTAGTGGCTGTGGAAAGGAAACCCTCTTCACAGTTCCAAGGCAGAAAACAGTGTTTGTGGTCACTCATAGACCAGAGCACAGACCAGAAAAGGAATAAATACCTTGCCCTTGATCATAGCACCTTGGAAGAACTGAAAATTTACAGGTCCCTAGAGGTATCTCTGAAAACAGCTGCACAAAACCCCAAAGCTTGGGACAGTACATTCTCCACACTGGAAACAGACCCATACCTTAACAAAGAGTTTATAACTCAAGTAATTGGCTGGGATCAGGAACAAGCAGTGCAAAAAGAGTCAGACCATGGAATCTTACTTTGGTGACAAAGATGATCAAAACATACAACCAAAAGAAGACAACAAAATCAAAGCTCCTACATCCAAAACCTTCAAGAAAAATATGAATTGGTCCCAGTCCATGGAAGAGCTCAAAAAGGATTTTGAGAAGCAAGTAATAGAAGTAGAGGAAAAACTGAGAGTGATGCAAGAAAATAATGAAAAACAAGTCAACATCTTGCTAAAGGAGACCCAAAAAAATACTGAAGAAAATAACACCTTAAAAATAGCCTAGAAACCCAAAGAACTCTCGCATTTTCATTGCCGTGGAGTATTCTCCCACGATCTCCTTTACAAATGGGCTTTGTGTCCTAGCGCCCCCTTCCCCCGAGCCAGGTCACCCGTGATCGTCTGCCACAGCCCACTGCCTGACAGGAGCTGCTTGGGAGCCACCACTAAGGTTTATATCATCACAACAAGAACAAGCAATACGGCAGCAATCCCGTCCAGTGGTTTACTCACAGCAACCCATGACTACTACCGAAGGTGTCTGGGTTCTGCTTCCAGCAACAGCTCCTGAGGAAGTGCTCAGTATTCTGGGGAAGTGATCCCCCATCATCCTGGTCTTCCCAAATCAGACCCAGGCCACTGGTGGTCAAGCTTCTTCTTCAGGAAGTTGAGTCATCCATTCAAGACAACAGTATTGGAACCCCCAGAGCAGTCAGGAAATTTCCAGATTGCTCAAGGCATGATCACCTGTGACCTGGCTCAGGAGGCCATGAGGAAGCAGCGTGTCAGCGAGCCGGCAAGACCAGCCCTGGGCCTTCTGCTTGAGCAGCAGTACCCTCCTTGCTGCTCCCCCCACTTCTGAAGTGTGCTAGGCATCAGAGCCCATTTCCCCCTCCCTTCCCCTCCCTTCCCTCTCCCACCTATTCCCTTAGAATAGACTGGCTGCTTAAGTGTAGAAGTAGTTGTGTTGTGTGTGTGTGTGTGTGTGTGTATGTTTTTAAAAGGAAAACAAAAGCAAAACACCAAAAAAAAAAAGTAAAAGAAATCACACTGCTATTGTTTGTTTTTTTTTACTATCTGAATCACCTATGTGCTTTCCAGCAGCCTCAGTGGCTTGTTTACTTTGTACTCAATGGAAACTAATAAACTTTGAGCAGCTTTTAAAAAAAAAAAAATAGCCTAGGGGCAGCTAGGTGGCACAGTGGAGTCAGGAGGACGTGAGTTCAAATCCAGTCTCAGGCACATGATACTAGCTGTGTGACCCTGGGAAAGCCAATTAACCCCAATTGCCTCACCAGAAAACTAAAAATTAAAAATCAAAAATTAAAAACAGCCTAACCCAAATGGCAAAAGAGGTCCAAAAAGCCAATGAGGAGAAGAATGCCTTAAAAAGCAAAATTGGCCAAATGGAAAAGGAAGTCCAAAATCTTAATGAAGAAAATACTTCCTTAAAAATTAGAATGGAGTGACTGGAAGTTAGTGACTTTATGAGAAATCAAGACACTGTAAAACAAATCTGAAAGAATGGAAAAATAGAAAACAATGTGAAATATCTCATTGGAAAAACAACTGACCTGGAAAATACATCCAGAAGAGATAATTTAAAAATTATTGAACTATCTGAAAGCCATGATCAAAAAAAGAGGCTAGACATCATTTTTCAAAAAATTATCAAAGAAAATTGCCCTGATATTTTAGAACCAGAGGACAAAATAGAAATTGAAAGAATCTACTGATCACCTCCTGAAAGAGATACCCAAAGGAAAACTCCTAGGAATACTGTAGCCAAATTCCAGAGTTCCCAGGTCAAGGAGAAAATATTGCAAGCAGCTAGAAAGAAACAATTCAAGATTGTGTAAACACAATCAGGATAAAACAAGATTTAGCAGCTTGTACATTAAGGGACCACAGGGCATGGAATATAATATTCTGGAGAGCAAAGGAGATAGAATTACAACCAAGAATCACCTACCCAACAAAACTGAGTATAATCCTTCAGGGAAAAAAAATGGTCATTCAGTGAAATAGGGGACTTTCAAGCAATCTTGATGAAAAGACCAGAGCTGAATAGAAAATTTGACTTTCAAATACAAGACTCAAGTGAAATATGAATATGTAAACAGGAAAGAGAAATCATAAAAGACTTATTAAGGTTGAACTGTTTACATTCCTGCATGGAAAGATGGTATTTGTAACTCATGAGACTTTTGTCAGTATTAGGGTAATTGGAGGGAAAAAATTATATGTGTATATATGTATATATATATATATATATATATATGCATATAGATGGATAGATAGAGGGCACAGGTTGAGTTGAAGATGAAGGGGTGATATCTGGAAAATAAATTAAGTGGTAAGAAAAGATTATACTGGGAGAAGGAGAAAGGGAGAGGTAGAATGGGGTAAATTATCTCACATGAAACAGACAAGAAAAGGCTTATACAATGGAGGGGAAACAGGGGAAGGTGAGAGGGAATGAGTGAACCTTGTTCTCATAGGATTTGGCTTAAGGAGGGAATAACATACACACTCAATCAGGTATGGAAATCTATCTTACCCTACAGGAAAATAAGGGGAAAGGGAACAAGAGAGCAGGGGGATGATGGAGGGCAGATTTGGGGAGGGGGTAATCAGAAGCAAACACTTCTGAGGAGGGACAGGGTCAAAAGAGAGTGTAGAATAAATGGGGGGCGGGATAGGATGAAGAGAAAAATATACTTAGTTTTTCACAACATGACTGCTGTAGAAATGTTTTGCATGACTACACATGTATTGAGTTGCTTGCCTTCTCAATGATGATGGGTGAGGAGGGAGGAAGGGAGAAAGTTTGGAACCCAAAGTTTTAAAAACACATGTTAAAAAAAATGTTTTTACATACAACTGGGAAATAAGAAATATAGCAAATGGGGTATAGAAATCTATCCTGCCCTTCGAGAAAATAGAAGGGGAAGGGGATAATAGAAGGGGGAGAGAGATAGAAGGGAGGGCAGATTAGGGGAAGGGGTATACAGAATGAATGCCATCTTGGGGTAGGGGGAGGGATGAGATGGGGAGAAAATTTGGAACTCAAAATCTTGTGGAAGTGAATGTTGAAAACTAAAAATAAATAAATAAATAATTGGAAAAAATAGAAAAAATATATACATATAAAAGAAAAAATATATAAAAAAAGAAAAAAAAAGAAACATGTCCAAACTCCCTTGTCTAGTTTTCAAGGCCTTCCTTAATCTCATTCTGTCCTGTCCATCTAATCTTATAAATGAATAATTAAAAAAGAAAACCACAGCTTCCATTTTTGACCAGTCACTTTCCTCACTTGTCTTCATATTTGTCATGTGTATTCTCACCTCCATGCCTTTGCTTATAGTGTTAGAATAATAAAATCTTAAAGATAATAGCAGTAGTAGTAGTAGTTAATATTTATATATACATACGATGTGGCAGGCACTGTATAATTTATAATTATATTTATAATTATGATTTCTTTATAATTATTATTTCATTTGATCCCCACAGCAACTATGGGAAGTAGGTGCTATTATGATCTCCATTTTACAAATAAGGAAATTGAGGCAAACAGATTGTCATTTGCCCAGGGTCACACAGCTAGTAAGTGTCTGAAGCCAGATTTGAAATCAGGTCTTCCTGATTTCAAGTCCAGTGCTTTATTCACTGAACCAACACCTATATGCTAAGTCAGCAGAAATCTCAGAGGTCATCTATTTCAAACCATGCTGGAAGCATGAATATCCATTAGAAAATTCCCTGACGTGGAACTTGAGTAAATGATGGAAATCTTTATCTGAATATTTTCACAGACTGACAAGTCCATAAAATTATAAGTGGAAGGGATTTCAGAAGCCATCTAGGCCAACCCCCTTGTTTTTCAGATGAGAAAAGTGAGTCCCAGGAAACTGAAGTATTTTGCCCACCACATATGTAGTAACCAGTGGAGGCAGAATTCAAATTCAGATCCTCTAATTCCAGAGCTAACTTTCTTTATGTGACTGACCTCAGATGCTTACTATCTGTGTGACCTTGGGCAAGTCTCAACTCTGTTTGCCTCTGTTTCCTCATCTGTAATATGAGCTGGAAAAGGAAATGGCAAGCCATTCTAGTATCTCTGCCAAGAAAACCCCTGCTGAGGTCACTAAGAATCTAACACAACTGAAACAACTGAACAACAACAACATTCCTCACATGGAAGGAGTGTAATGTATAATCCATAGGTGAGATTTCTCTCAGTTTGTGTTGAGTAGTCTAAATAGCTCTTTTTTCCTAGGTTTTTTTTTAATTTTTTTTAGGTTCCAGAAGGATTTTGATAGTCCTTCCAGTATGACTCAGGATGGACAAACAAATGATTAGTATTATAGATGAACCATGTTCATTTTTAGTGTGAAAAGAGGTCCCTGGTATAAGTCTGTAAAACCACAGAAAGGAGTCTGGTTCCAGCATCATGGTACTACTAAGACAAAGTAAACAAAAGAGTGAGCTCTTCAGATATGAAGGGATTTGACAGTCTTATGGTTTCATAGGTTTAGAGTGTGGAGGGTACTCAGAAGTAATTTATTCCAACTTCTCATTTTATACATGAGGATGCTAAAGTCCAGAGAAGGGAAATAATTTGCTCTGGTCCATATCGGTAGTATCTAACCAAATCCTGTTCAACGTAGCTTTACCGAGACATCAATCAACACCAAGCAATTAACTAAGGACCTTCTACACATCAAGCACTGTGTTATATACTGGGGATGGAAATGCAAAAATGAAACGAGCCCAATTCTTAAAAAGTTTGCATTCCAATTTTCTTCTCATCTAGAGTTACTTTGATATTCATGGACTTGGTCCTTAGGACTCCTCTCACACTGCAAATAAAAATTGATCATACGTGATAATTATTTTTTTCTTATTCTCAGAAGTCAAGTTTGGCAAAGCCCCACAGTTAGTGAAACTGTGTGGAATTCCCTCCTGTGATTACAACGTCATAGCCCAGCACTCTTTCTTTAGAGCTCCATTCCTATTCCTTCTCAAACTCTTTTTTCCCGTGAGCCTCTTTGTTGTTTTGGATTACTCCATCATCTTGTGGTCAAGTTCTTGCCACCTCCTATTATGGGCAGAGGAGCCTGTAAGGAATACTGATTATAAAAGGAATACTGATTATAAAAGAGCAGCGATTCTTGAACACTGAGTCATAATTAGGAAATTCTGCCCCCAACACACTCGGGAGTATCCTGGGTTTGCCTCTTTCTTGGCAGCCCAGCACCTTGGTCCCTTCTCTGCCTCAGGTTATTCACTTCAGCCACGACATTTCTCTAGGCTACATCCCAGTCCCCAGTCCCAGTCTTCCTTCCTATTCCACTATTCTGCTATGGCAGCAGTAGCAGCAAGCAGCTTTAGAGCCTCATCATTTAGCACATTGACTGGCAAATAGTAAGTGCTTAATAAATGCTTATTATCTGACTCACTAACTGATAGTTATGTGACCCCACCAGCAGCTCCTTCACTCTCTTTTTCTGTTCCTGACCTCAGGAAAAGAGTTAGATTGAATCTCTCCAGGGAAAACCTTTTGAAATACTATAAGGAGAAAGGCTGCAAACTCACACACAGTATTTTGCCCTGTCTCCTGAGAATTCGTGCAACTTCAAACCATTCCTTAGGCAGCCTTGCTTTCAGGGTCCCATGAACATAATTTTCCTGAGTCAGTCCCCAGGGCTCTTTTGGTTTCCACAGAGACGAAATGTATTGCAGACCCTACTGTGAGATATAATGGAAGGGAAAGCAGAAATGATACCCAGACAAGAGGCTCTAGGAAAACTTGAGGTAGGATCACTTTTACTTCAAGAGGGTCGGGGAGACTTCATGGAGAAGGTGGCACCTGAAGTGAGCCTTGAAGAAAGAAAGAGTCGAAAAAGTGCAATTATAAAAGCATGCATTCCAGACATGATGGACAGCATATGCAAATACAAAAAGGCAGGAAGTAGAATGTTTAGTCTGAAATATGGTGAATATGGAAAAAGGTAGTGTTGTGTAATGGTTAGAGACCTGCCTACAAAAGCAGGAAAACATGAGTTCAAGGTCTGCTTAAAGTTCCTATGCTAATAAAAGCACAGGTCCAAATTATTGTCCCTCTAGAGTACAGCAAAGAAGTAAAGTGAAGTCTGAAAAAAGGTAGGAGCTAGATTGTAGAAGGCTGAAGAGACTGGATGTGAATTAGTATGTTTTATCCTATGTAGACAATGGCAAGGGTGGGGGTCACTGAAGATTTTTGAGTAAGACAGTAGCAAGGGTCAAGTCTGCTCCTTAAAGAGATTATTTCAGCAGAAGAAAGAATTGTAGGGCAGAGAAACTCAAGTGAGACAGCAGACACAGATATCAATGGGCAAACATTTCTAGGTATGATCTCATTCTTTACTTGTTTCCACTTTGGGTTCAGAGGACCACAAAAAAAGCAGGGTTGAATTCATGACAAATTCTATCTACATTCCTCTGGGAAACTGACTTCAGGTCAAATCTTTTGTATCACTTCCCAAGTGGCACACCCAACTCCCCTTTTAGATTTCCCTTTTCTACGGCTACTGTACTCCAACTCCCTTCTCTTCTGCCAATTAGTGGGGTTGGGAGTAGAGAGTGATAGAATAAACCCATATTCAGTTCCGGTGACTTTTGTTTTGTGCATCCTATGTTTCTTCCAACTATGCTGGAGAAACCAAGAAATGTTTTTGGCTAGTAGACTACATCTCATGTCATCAGGGGTTGGTTGACAACCTCAGCAATTTCCTTTGCATGAAGATCAAGTACGTTGAAAATGCCCCAACAATTACTGTTTTATATGTACATGGCTTCTCTCTCTCTAATATATATATATATATATAGAGAGAGAGAGAGAGAGAGAGAGAGAGCGAGAGAGAGAGAGAGAGTATACATATATGTGTGTGCATGTGCATGTATGTGTAAATATACACATATATGTGTGTTACATACATTATAACAACCACTCAATAAGCAACCGTTAGGTACCTTAACATAACATATAACAAAATCACAATATGATCCCAGGAGCTTTAGTACAGGCAGTATTTTTTCTAATGTATGAAATACAATGTATACATATAATAATAATATGTATATATGCACATATATATGTAAGTGATATATTTAGCCAAAAAGATACCAATATTTTACTAAAAACAAACAAACTTATCCAAATTGTACTTCTGTTGATAACTACTGTATGTTTGAACCTTGTTAAATCAAAAGAATGTTGAGGGTTTAGGATGGTATCTTACAAATGAATGAAAACCATTTATTAAGCACTTACTCTGAAGAATGATGACAAACCCACTTGCACAGGAAGATTTTTGTCTTCAGTTCTGATCATTGTGAAAAAGGACATGAGGGGAGTGACTGGAATTCCATGGAGAGGGGGCAGGGGTGATATTTAAGCCCATATAGAAATCCCTGGACAATGTGGAGTGTCAAGGGATTGGAGCGTAGCATACAGGAGAGACAAGCAGTCCTCCTGGTGAGAGTATGTTCTAACAATGAGGTCTGTGGGTAGAGCAGAGATCGAGTGGAGGAGTCAATGTCCTAATGTACAGGAATGTCTTGACAAGTCAAAGTGAGGACAGCTGAAAGCAGAGGATGGGAATCCTGGGCAGCCCACTTTGGGGACCTTTTCTCCTCCGTGGGTGTTATGATGTGTGCCTGGTTGTTGGTGCTGACTGTGAGCTTATATCAACTTGCAGGAAGCTGCAAAAACTCTACGATCCATTTTATTCAGTGTGATTTATATAAACCATGTGGCAACAGAATTTACCTTCTGATTTCTGTTGCAGAGATTGCTGAGGAGAGTACTGGGCAACTTAACAGTGAGGAGTGTCACATTTCATCAGTTTGAGAGAGTCATTTTCTTTCTACCATAGGATTTAGAATTGAAAGGACCTTGTGGATCATCTAGTCCAATCCCTTTATTTATAGACAAAGAAACTAAATCCCAAAGAAGCTACATGACTTATACAAGGTCACATAAAGCTTGAATTTGAACCAAATCCTCTGATCTCAAGGCCAGTGCTCTTTCCCTTGCCCTCAATATAAAAGGACTGTCTATTATCACACACAACCTCTCCCATCACCCCATTTCACTTTTCAGCAACAAGCAGGTGGAGAGCAGTAGTCACTCTGAATCTTGTAAAGAGATAGTCGTGTGTTTGAAATTGAGTTTGTGATCATATTTTAAGCAAAGTTGTAGAGTTCAGCAGTATCAGCCATAAAACATATTTTCCCTTGTCTCTCTTGGCCTTTAAGGCAAATTAGAATAATTTTAAAACTGCTGATTTTTAAAACCTTTTTTAATTAGAGTACTAGCAAAGGAAAAAGCATACCCCCACATGCCACTTTCCTCTGATTGGAAGACTGTAGGATAGAGCAATGAACGGCTCCAAAAATCTTCCATGACAAAGGGCTCAGAATTTCATAGGTAAATTTTCATTTTCCATCTATGGCTCTGCTTAGTTTTGACTCTATGAACATCATGCCTCCGCACCAGGAACCCCCTAGTGCCTCTCCATCTCTCCTTTTCAGCTTCCTTTTTATATTTTATTCTCCCCCATTATTAGATTTTTAAGCTCCTTAAAGGAATAGACTGTCTTTATTTTTCTTAGTTGTATCCCCAGAGCTTGATGCAGTGCCTGGCACACAGTAGATAATAAATGTTTATTGACTATACCAGCCTTTGTAAAACTCCTCTGCATACACTGTATGTATATGTGTATATAATATACACAAAAACAAACACAGAGTATATAGTAGATGCCTTGGTCTATGAAACAAAAGTGTGTGTGTGTGTGCATGTACTTCATTCTGAGTATTCACTTCAAATACATTTACTTTCTGATTCAAGTGTTTTTCTCTCCTTCATGGCATTTCAGTTTCAAAGAATTCAGTCCTCCTCCTTAGGACAATTTGCATTTGGTTGGTTGTTAATTATTTTAACAGGTACAGCAACCACAGGCAAAACAATGTTTTATGATCTCCTTTATATTGTTATAGTTTATGCTTCAATTCAGCTATTAAAAAAAAGATCTGGAACATTTCTGATTCCCTTAAAAGGCTGGGCACCTCCATGTAAATGAAGAACAAAACCGTTCAACCTCAAGTCCCAGGTATTGTCTGAATTCTAAAATGCCCACTGGTGTCTTTCTTCATTAGCAGACATGTTTGATATGTTGGTCACATCCATACATTTAATCAGTTATGTTCCTATAAGCTGCTTTGCTGATCCAAAAATAAAAATAATAACTGCAGTGAGACAGCACGACACTTTGAGTATATGCTCTTTCAAGGATTCTCAAATTTGCATATATTCCCCTCCACCCACCCCTAAAATGGGATCATAGGATTTAGAACTGGAAAAGACCTTAGACATGATCTGGTCCAACCTCGTAATTTTATGGATTAGGAAAATGAGACAGAAATGAAGTGACTTACACAAATTCAAGTAGGTAATAAGCCACAGAGCTTAGATGAGAATCTAAGTTCTTTGTTCAAGGGCAGGGGGCTTGTTTTGTAGCCTCCTAAAGTTATCTTCAATTCCCATAATTCCTCTTGGGCTTCCATTACTATTCAGATGACTATGTGGCATAGTAGATAGACAGTTGGACTTGGAGTCAGAAAGTTTTAAGTTCAAATCTGGTTTCAGATACTCACTAGCTGTGTGACCCAGTGCAGGTCATTTAACCTCTCTTGGCCTTGGTTTCCTTGTCTGTAAAGTGGAGATAACAATTACGCACATACCTCCCCAGCATCGTTGTGAGGATAAAATGAAATAATATTTGGAAAGTGTTTCACAAATCTCAAAGCAGTATATGAAAATAAGCTATCATCCTATTATTTCATAATAGTGCTGGGTAATTTCCGATCATGGCTTGACTTATCCACAATCATGCTGTAATAAGAGTCTTCAACTTGATTATCATGCCCTATGATGAGCTTGTACTTCTTGTCTAAAGGGAATCTACTCACTCCCATGTAGAGGCATATATACATATATATGTATATATCTAAATATGTGTATATATATATATACACACACACACACACACACACCCTATACATGGGCTACCTTAAGGCCCTAAAGATCAAAGAACGGATGACCCTGAGTAGAGCAAAGGAGAGGGGAGGTGGATCTGCAGAAATTTTGCAAAATTAGATCTTAAATTTGCTCCAATGTAGCAATCAGGGATTGCATCTGGGGGTTTTCCATTATGTATATATGTATTCATATGTACACATATAAAACACTCATGTACATAGATACATATACAGGTAGAACATTATATATGTAACTATACATAACACTATATATGTAACATTTATATATACCTATATGTAAGTAAATGGATAGATATATAACATTAAATTATAGTTCCTTTTCAGAATCTTATCATCAAAAACATATTGAGGGTTATCAATGTCCCTGATCTATAAACATTTGCATCCTAATTTGGCAAGCTAAAGATGTGACTCATATAAATCCTTGCCTGACTATACTTAATTATTACTCACACATCCCTAAAGTGGTTTCCTTTTAATTTTATTTTTCTATGATTTAACTTGACTCAGGATTTTTGAAGTTGACTAGTATTCACTTGAGAAGTATTTATTAAGCCTCTATGTGACTAGGATTTTACTCAGCATTGGGGGATGAGAGGAGATACAAAGGAAAAAGAAATGGAAGTTTTGGTCCTGGTCCATTCTTTAATGCCATAGTGACAATGTCAATGGAGAAGGGGTGATGGTTAGGAGAAAGAACTCAACCATTTCCTTCCATTGCTTCTCTAGTTTCAGAAATTTGCTTATTAGAGATAAAATTTGAAGATTTTGATTGAGAGGAATAAGCTATGTTGCTTAATAAAATAGGGGCATTGATTCCAAGGACTAACAAAGATGTTGTTGTATCTGGAGCGAGACAAAGAGACAAAAACATAAATCAAGATCTTCCATTTTTCTCCTGACATTTCATTTTTCACTCCTATGCTTTTTAACTTCCTCTTTTCTTTTAGAATTGCTTCCTTGTTCTGTTTTAGTGGCAACCATAAGAATCTAGCATCATAAATGGAGAAAATGAAGAGACGCAAAGACCATTAAGTCCAACTATCTCACTTTACAGATGAGAAAACTGACTCTTAGAAAGATGAAGTGACTTGCCCAGGATCCCATAGCTACTAAATGCTCTGAAGTGGCATATGAACCCAGATCTTCCTGACTCCAGGTCCAATGCCCTGTTACCTATACCATGATGCTTCTCAAGATGTAACTTGAGGAGAAGATACCTCCCAAGGTTGTTGTAAAGATCAAATGAGATATTTATAAAATAATTAACATAATGCCTAGCATAAATTTGGTGCTATATAGAAGCTATTTATTATTATTATTAATCACTGAAACATATTATTCTGAAAAGATCCAATAGGTTTCATTGATTACCCAAGAATCCAGGATACACACAAAATGTTAAAATACTCTGACCTAGTCCAACTTTTTAATTTTACAAATAGAAGCACTGGGGCACAAATGAGTTGTGACTTGCTCTGGATCACAGTTTCTTGTTATTTGTAGACGTTCAAAATTTGGATCCAATCTATTTTTCCATGAAACTATAACATTATTCTTTCTCACGTGTTCTTTTTCTTCCATGTTCCAATCAAATGAAACCCTATATCAAATGCTCACCATTCCCTCAAATGCTCATCAAACATCAAATTTCACTTCCTTCATGTAGAAAACAGAGCTTTGGACTTGGAATCAGGAAGACCTAGTTCAAATCCTACTTCAGGCACTTGCTAGCTTTGTAATCTTGGACAAGTCACCTCACTTAAGTCTATTTTAGTTTCCTCAAATGAGATGACATGTAAAGCACTTTGCAAATCTGAAAACATTGTTTGAATACTAGTTATTGCTGTCTTTGTTGTTGTAATGATGGTTATAAGCTTCTGTACATGCTCAGAATGATCTCCTGAAATAGGTATACCCCTTGGGAACTCTAACGTCCTCCAAGGTTCAGCTCAAATGACACAACATATATAATGGTCATTTGGCCATTTACGATTCTCCCCTTTTCAGGCCCCAACCAAGAAACTCATTTTGCATTTTTTATTTTGTTTTCATTTTGTTTTCATTTTGTATTTTCTTCTTTGTTGTTTTCTTCCCAATAAGCTTCTTAAGGAAAAAGAGCATTTTGCTTTTCTTTTTTATATTACTAGAATTTAGCACAGTGACTAGCAAATAATAAGCATTTAATTTCTTGCCAATTTGAATTGAACTGAGTTTGTTGAATTGAGTTGAAATGAATTGAATTGGTGACTGTGTAGAGATCAGAACCCAGAGTTCCCCTAATAGGGGGATATTAGTAATTTTCTACCAAATCTACAAATGAAATCACTACAAAGATTTTGTTCTAGGAGCCCATGCCAAGACAAGTTAGGGAAACTCTCCCCTTCCTCTCCTTGAGGTCCAAGAGTTCTAATGGAAAAAGTAGCATTTTTTGACCTGAATTATTAAGCTTGGCCAGCTACATAAATCAAGTTGCCAAAATGCTACTTCACTTGGTGTTGTGTCAGGACAACCAATGAGTCACTTACGGAATGGGAATAGAAGCCAAGAGTCTTGATGTCCACTTCTGAGTCCTGGATGGTACAGTTCATTGCTTATGGAACAAGCTCCTATCCTCTGCTCCTTCAGAGCTGTCAGAGCTTCATCTTTGTCTTTATAACCACTCTATTAGATCAAATGGAGCACCCTTGCCAGCTTTCCATCATTTACAACTTGCAAATGATTCAAGTAGAGCTCTATGTTCTGAACTGTCAATCTGCCAAGTTAAGAGACGTATAAATCTGAAATTCAGATGTCATAGGGACAAAAAAACAACACTAACTAAAGCAATACAAACAAAAAAGGCTTCTTTTCCTTAGGTTTAAGTTGAGGAAAGTTGTGTTAGACACATTGAAAATAAATGGCTTTGTGGGGCTCGCAAGTTTGTAGAATCTTTAACATTATGAAAATATTGGATCATTCTATGACAGATGCTTAATGGCACTCATGAAATGAAATGGGAGTGTTTACTAGTAGAAAAAAGCCATAGACATCCATCCATAAAAGAAGCAGTGGACCATAGTGGATGGTAGAAAAAAACTGATTGTAAAGATCCTGACTTTGAAATCTAGCTCTGCAATTTACCAGGTGTGTGACCTTGAACAAGTTAACTAACCACTCTGTGCCTCAGTATCCTCACCTGTAAAATAGTGATAACACATGCCACACAGCTCACAGAGTCTGAGAATCAAATGAGATAATGAATATATTGCAATACAAAATTTATTATTAATATAATTAATTAATTAAAATGTATTACAATATAAAAATATAATACTTTTATAACCATAAAGCACTATGTATATGTAACTTGCAATCTTCAATAATAGGACTCTACCCATTTCAGTAGAATCATAGTTCCATTGAAATGGCTATGTGTGTGTATGTGTTTACATTAAGGCAAAATATGTTGAAACATGATGTCAAAAGAATACAATTTTTAGTATTCAGAAGACTGAGTTATTTATTAGATTGAAAAAAAATAGTATTTCAGCCATATGTAGACATTTTTAAATGCTCCAGGAAGCACTTGGGCTCATTAATGGTGTTGACTTCTAGATATGAAAATGCAAATTCATGTTTCAATGTGCTAGAATTTTATAAACAAGCACATAAAAAGAGAATGTAAGTTTGTTGTGTAGAGGGATGATTTAATTTTTTTTGTATTGCCAGTATCCAGCAAAGGATATAATAAGTGTTTAAAAAATGTTTACTAGGTTGAATTGAGTTTAGTGTCTCTAGGATATCAAAATATCCAATAAATTAAGAGAAAGTAGTACAGCTGATTTTACATTGTATAGACCAGACAATGACTGAAAATTTTACTTTGCTGTCAGTAGTTTTAGTGTTATATAGATGCTGCCTTAACTAAAGTTGAGGGGATTGTGACAGTGGCAAAATTAGCGTCAAAATTTCATAGATTTTGAGCTGAAGTGACCTGAAACATCATTAAATCTAACCTCATTTTATAGATTAGGAAAACTGGGGATCAGCTACATTACCAGCACTACAGATACGAGAACTGGATGAGCCAAAATTCAAATTCAGGTCTTCAGACTTCAATTCCAACATGTAAATTCTATAGTTGGAAAATTTCAAAATCAATTTGTTTGTATGTGTGTCATGTTTGACTTGTATTTGTATTTCCAATGTCCAAGTGGACAAACATCAATAAATAGGATCCCTACTTGTTTCAGAACTGATATGATATTTCACTGGCTTAAGATTCTTCCTAAACCAGTGAGGAATCAGGACCTGGGAGAGTAGGGGTTGTGGGCAGAGGGAACACTACTTTGAAGGATAGCATTGGGGGTATTTGTCTCTGAATCAGCTCCAAAGGTTTAAGTCTACTTACTGGTAGACTATACTGGTTCTATAAGATATTATTGTGCTCTCCCTCCAACTTCACCTCAGCATAACCTTGGAAGGCTTAATTATTCCTTTTCTACTTAAGTTTCTGTTTTTAGGAATCAGCTTTCCTAACTCTCACAAAGGTTCCCCTACAAAGTCTTTCTAGAAGTATATCACAATGCGAAACAGATAAAGTCCCAGCCAGAATAGAGAAGCTTGGTATATTCTTCTGCTCTGTGGGAACCTTCCACTGTATGGGAGCCTGGTGATGAAGGTGGAGAGGGTTAGAGGGGAACTGTCTTAGAACTTTTCCATATAGACTATAAGAGATACATAGATAGACCCTCTGCCCTTGAGAGGAAGGCTTCATTCATTGCTGGAATATGCTTCAAGGTGTAGCTGTTATTCCTGATTGATGATGAGGTGTCCTGTATATCCCAGAAACTGAGGAATTAGGGTAAGCTAAATGATTTCTGGTTTCATGCCAGTGGTTGTCACTCAGCTGACAGGGCTGTTGAAGATACTCACAATCATACTCATTTCATCCTGTTGTAAGTCTCTCATATACTCATTTCTTGAACCATATGATTCAAATCTAAACATTGATCCATTTGTCCATTAGGCTAAGACAAATTGGTACCAGGAATTTGGTGCAGCAACTAAATATGAAGGCTAGGGTGATGATAAGGAAGATGTGAGGCAAGTTGAAGTAACAGAGAAACTTGTGTTGTTGTTCAGTCATTTCAGACTCTTTATAGCCCCATTTGGGTCTTTTTTTTTTTGTAAAAATATGGAAGGGTTTGCCATTTCCTTCTCCAGCTCATTTTACAGATGAGGAAACTGAGGCAAACAGGGTGAAGTGACTTGCTCAGGGTCACACAGCTAGCAAGTGTCTAAAGCGGGATTTGAACTCAGGTCTTCCTGACTCCAGGCCCAACATTCTATCTACTGCACCACCTAGCTGCCTTAGCCCCACCCAAACATTGTAATTGTAGAGACCTATGGATATGGTGCCACAGTAAATGATTCAATTATTACTAGTTATTCTTGAGGATAGGGAGGTTGCCTCAATTGATGATGAAAGTTGAACTAAAGTAGTGGTAAAGTACTATTTTTAAGAAAAAAAAAATGGTGACTGTTGTAAAATGGAATGACATCTTAAAGTACAGAAAGAGAAGTTGTAATGACCCTACGAGCCAAAACCTTAAACAAATGAACCAAAAAATTAAAAACTGGTAGAAGTTGTGTCATTCATGCACTAAGGAAGAGAACAGAACCAAAGTCAGCCCCAAGAGGATATAGACACAGATGTTAGAGAAGAAAGGAAACAATAAGTTCAAGAGGCTACACAGGGAAAGGGAAATCAAGCTAGAAGACTAGTGTGGATTTAGAAAATTTGGCTAAATGTTAAACCACCTCCAGAAAATGATGACAGAGAGCTGGGTCTATGGTCCAATGTGTATGTGTGCAAACATGTGAAGCTGCTGTTTGAATACATGCTCATGGGTGATTTGAGAGTTAATTAATTTTGGAATTCACTGTTCCTTCCTTCATACAAGTACAAAAGACCAGGGGCAGGGGAGAGGGAGGGGATTAAACATTTATAGAAACAAGAGTGAGTGGCATTCAGATTCAGTGAGAAAGAAAAACGTTATTCTGAATATTACCAGTAAAATTAGAATAAGAGGTTCTTTGAACTTGGGGTTTAACATTTATAAAACTTTGGATTATAAAATTTAGCTGGTTAATCTTATGCCAGTCCATTTTAGGACAATGTTCTAGCTATTAAATTTATGGAATTAGAAAAAGTTTGAATGAATATGTGTGTATATATATATGTATATATACACATATATAATGTATACATGAGTATACACATACATGCATATATAAGCATATATACATATTTGTACATGTGTATATAGAGGCACATACATATATATGCATGTATATATTTTTCCCAAGAAAATTAAAGAGTAATGGAAGTCACCATAGTTTAAAAAATATTTTGTATGGTATTTTTTTTTGTTTTCAATTTTCACAGGAATAATTCTATTCAAAACAATTTAACGGTTGCAAATTAAGATGAGATGGGTATTGTGTGTGTGGGGATTGGATATGTTTATCATTGGGTCTCTAAAATTTATTATCACTGATGTAATTGCACATTCATTGACAAGATAGAAGGTTGCACCTGTACAAGGATGGCTCACAATGAATGTAATATTTCTTGTGAAGATTACATAGCTGTAACCAGCATGGACTGTGAAATTGAGGATCATAAGCATTTCCTATGAATGATTTAGATGTTTGTAGCCACACTATAATTGAAATTTAGAAAGAGACAATAAAAGAAAGAAGTTTAGGGGTTAGGGGAGTAAGGTAGTAGAATTTTGAAGAAACAAAGTTTAAAAAATGGCAATTTGCACTAGTTAACTATGGAAGTCTTCCCTCGTCTTGTCTGGCCTTTAAGTAATTTGCGCTGATTATTTAATTTCTGTATTTTCGTTCTCCTGTACTTTCATAGGGTACATTTATTAACCCCACCCCACCCACCCCCACACACAAACGCATCCTTGCTTGAGTTGCCAATAGTTTATTGTTATGTTAGTTTGGAGAGTACATTTGTGTATGTTGTGTTCCTAAATGACTAATGAGGCCAATATGGGACTGAACGTTGGAACAGCTGTTTCCACATGTGGAAGTTCAAGTTTGATTCTCAATTTGATGCTTTCATCATTTGTTCTTCATCACAACACTACACTAGCATATGTTTTTAGGCTGCTATAACCCTTATATCTGTATTTGGAGTATTTGTAGACCATAGCTTCCTGTGACATTGTATCTAGTGCACATTCAGCTATGCCAACTCATCTAAATAGCATGACAGATAGACGTAAATGTATTATGCTTAGCAGCGAGGAGGGAGGGAGTCTCTAGACTGGTAGTTAGAGAAAGAAGAGATGATGACAATGGAAGAAATATAATGGTAATTGTGGGAGAAGTAGGGTAGTTATCATATACAATGTAACCAGAGGACGTTATTCCATATTTTCCTCCTATATCCCAGAATGAAAATAAATCCTAAGCTATGATGTAGTTTATACACACTGGTAAGTGAGACCATGTTTCCTCTATAAAGTTATAAAGCAGTGGGAGTCATGTGGGGTAATATGGAGAAAGATAGTGGGTTAAGAGAATATTAGTGGACTAACAGACTGAAAAGAAGTCAACGAGTTAATATTTTCTATTTTGTAGATTTACAAAACATTCATTTGAAACAATATTTCCTATGAACACAAGAGTCATTTCTAAAACAAAGAATAAAATAGTATGGGAAGCAAATGGCTGAATGGATTACACCAGTGTAGTTTCTGGTAATCAACATGGGAATTATATGAGAGGTGGCACAGAACTCTCCCGTTTCTCACTGACGTATACAGAAAGTACTAAAATAATTGTGCTGTATTTGCACAGGGCTCTGACTCGCCTTCCTTCTAAAACTCACAGATATTTATGTGCACTTTAGAATTAGCATAAAACAGAAGAGAGTGATCTGGGCTAGATTAGTTTGAAGCAACTAGAGAAGGAAATAGCAAAACACTCCAATATCTTTGTCAAGAAAACCCCAAATGGGGTCATGATGAGTTGGACATGATTGAAAAGACCAAACAACAAGAACCACACATGCCTCTTCATTATCCTGTCTGTTACATGGAAAAATCTCATTTTAGCACTTGGATGTTGAAACTGTTTGGAGTCAGAGGACCTGTGTTCAAATCCCAGCTCATCTATTTATTTCTTGCCTGACTTTAAGTTAATTCTCTCCAAGCCTCATTTATAAAATGAAGGAGTTGACATAAATGACCTTTGAATTCTCCTCCATCTGTAGTTTTATTATTCAACCAGACCCTTCAACCTAAATAAATATGAATGATTCAATGACAAAAATTTGTAGATCAAAGATGTTAAAATTCAATTTCATAGATGTTTGAATTGGAAAAGATTTTTTAAAGTGACCTAATTGAAACTCTACAATCTAAAGGTAAGGAAACTCATGCCCAATGTAATACCCCATTTTATAGTAGCTATCAAATCCCTGAGACTCCTGATTGAACTAGGAAGGAATCCATATCTCCTAAGTGAACCAGTTTGAAATCTTGAACATGCAGCACAAAGTAAAGATTGTTATTCTTTCCAGAGAGAAAAAAGAGCGACAGGTTGTGGGGGCACTTCAAAGGTCAAATTATTTTTCCAAACCACAAAGTACTTTCTGTATTTGCATAAAAAAAGCAACCATAGTGTGAGTCAGAATTCACTCACAAACAAATAATTTAACACCCTTCAAGTCAACAAGTAAAATGAGGGGGTGGAACTAGATATCTAGAAAGTCCCCTCCAGCTCCAAGCAGTCTGAGTCTAAGGATTTATTAACTGACAATAATATCTCAGGATTGTCTGTTGCCTCTGGGGAAATTTACAAAATCACAGGATCACAGTGTTATCCCTGAGGAGAAATAATAATTGTCTAACTGTACCATTTCATTTTAGAGAAGGGGAAACTGAGACTCACAGATGACAAGCATCATGTTGAAAATCACCCGGGAACTTAGGGAGAAGTATGTGGTCCAATCAGAGGTCCTAAGAAGCTCATGGCCTTATTAAGAAAGTAAGATGAATACAGAGAGTCACAGAGGAGAATATAAGATTTGAAATACAAAATACTCCTAGGAAAAAATAGATTTGAGGGAATCTCAGTTAGTACCAGCTTTCCAAAATACAAACAGACAAACTAGATTTACAAAGAGAATTGAGAGAAAAGAAACCAATCTGAGATCAGAGACAAGACCCAGAAAAACAAACAGCAGAAAATAAAGCAAGAGAGACATAGAAACAAGAAGCACAAAACATAAGAAAAGAATCCTGGAAAAACACACATATAGAGAGAGAGAGACAGAGACAGAGAGGCAGAGAGAGAGAGACAGAGACAGAGAGACACAGAGAGAGAGACCGAGGGAAAGAGGGAAGGAGGGAGGGAGAGGATGAGGGAGGAAGAGAGAGAGATCCATGAGAAAACACAGACACACACACACACACACACA
This sequence comes from Vombatus ursinus, assembly GCF_900497805.2. Lineage (NCBI taxonomy): Eukaryota > Metazoa > Chordata > Mammalia > Diprotodontia > Vombatidae > Vombatus > Vombatus ursinus. The sequence goes on from NW_020954648.1 coordinate 7,063,673, forward strand.
CATCCATGAGAAAAATTAGCTAGAGAGAAGTTAAATAGAGAGAGAAATGTTAAATACCTACCCACTGTCCTTTTACTAATTTATTTATAAGCAAATTAATACATTTTAATTTGAAATTTTATTTCTCAAAACCTGCCTAAAAGAATGCTAGATTTATTGTCAGAAGACTGAGGTTAAAATCTCCAATTACTACCTGTGTGACATTGTACATTTACTGCAGGTACAATCTCTTTGGGCCTCAGTTTCCTCTTATGTAAAAAGGATTAGAACAGATGGCCTGGGTTGTCATTTCTAGCTTTAAACTCTATGGTACAGTGTCATCTCTACCCCAGAATTGACTCATCCTCCAGCAGACACCAATAACAGGTGTCCTGATTATTGCGGCAGAGGTTTAAATCAGGAAGTCTCATTGTTTCTGGTGGCCTATCTGCTACTCAGAAAGCTGGCCTCCTGGGAATTATCTCCTTAGCTGTTATCTGACCTCTAGTGTTTCTCCTCATCTGACCTCAGTGTTTCTACACATGTGTCTTCTGAAACCATCCCTTTGATCATGTCACTCCCCAGCATAAAAACTCCAATGGTCAGAGATATAATTATAAAACAGAATCTAAACTCCTTGCTTGACTTTCAAGGTACTCTATAATCTTTCCCCAATCTTACCTCTTCTCTCTTATCCCTCACTATTTCCTTAAATAAATCTTCCTAACCAGGCAAATTATTATACTTCCATATAACACAACCCTTTACTTTTGATTCTATCATTCTAACCTATTTCCCCTCCTGTCTAGCCATACATTACCCATTCTTCAATTCTCAGTTCAGATATCACTTCCTCCATAGAGACCTTCCTGATCATGATCTGTGTCATTTGGTAATTTGTGGCACCTCTTCTACCATTCTGAAAAGTTATTTAAATTTCATCTTGTTATCCCAGAAGCACTATGGGGCTAGGGAGTGAGACATAATGAACCTGGAGTTACCTTGGGTAACAGGCCTGAACCAATAGTAAGCCTATATCATCATAAACAAATACCATGTGATCATGTTTTCAACACATTTACTCCTCTCTTTCCCGTGCCAGAATGCTCAAGGTGTCATTTCTCATTAAATTGCACTTGTTTTCAATTACCCATCAGTTATTTTCTCTCCCTCCAACCTCTGTCCTGCCCTTATACACATTGTACACTGAAAAGTGTGACATTTCTCTATTCACTTTTGATCTGGTATCTTTTTCAGTTAGATTCTTCCCATTCATCTGATTTATTAGCTTTTCACTGAGGTTTTACCTCAGAATTTAAATGTAGATGTTCTGGGGCAGCTAGGTGGCACAGTGGATAGGACACTGGCCCTGAAGTCAGGAGGACCTGAGTTCAAATTCAGCCTCAGACCAAACACTTGATACTTACTGGCTGCGTGACCCTGGGCAAGTCACTTAACCCCAGTAGTCTAAAATAAATAAATAAATAAATAAATAAAATTAAATGTAGATGTTCTGACTTCTAAGCCCAGGAACAGAATCATGGAAATACCAGTAGATACTCCAATTCTTAGAACTGAATCATTCTGCAGATGCAATAGTCCCTGAATTTCATAACCTTGCTCAAAAGATTCCTTCATGCTGTCTGGAACATCTCCCACAGTAAATTAGATGCATGTGGACAATACAAAATCCACATTTTTAATGTTAGAAGACAGCCCAGGGTGTGCTAGTAAATGTTTAATAATCCAGTCTCCAGAGGGGGGAGAAAAGTGTATGTGACATACATTTAAGTTTAATTTTCATTATTAACAGTTTTTCACTTCTAAAGTCCAAACAACCAACAAAACAATAAACCAAGCTCTAGTTTGTAGTATTTGTGAATGTCTGAGGTGAAAATGCTTGCACTGAAAGTTTAATAATTACTTCTCAGGAGTTGGTCCTAGCTGGCTGCAGCACACCATTGCAACCCTACTTAAAAACATAGCAGAGCGGGGCGGAGCCAAGATGGTGGAGTAAAAGCAATGACTTGCTTAAGCTCTCCCCCAAACCCCTCCAAATACCTATAAAAATGGCTCTAAACAAATTCTAAAGCAGCAGAACCCACAAAAAGACAGAGTGAAACAAATTTGCAGTCCAAGACAGCCTGAATGGTTGATCAGAAGGTATATTGCGCCAGGCTAGGAGAGGAGCGCAGTTTGGCGTAGGCGCGCAGGCAGCAGTGACCCTGGAGCAGGCCTCAGAAGACTGAATCACGGGGAGCTGGGGTGGTTTCCAGGCTTCTCAACCCAGGAATGCCAAAGCCAGGTTAGAAGGTCAGTGGGAAAAGTCTGTGACTGCGGTGAGAGAAGGAGCTAGGTCTCAGCCGCAAGTCCCGAGAGTGCCCTCAGGGCAGTGGCCCTCTGGAGCTCCTGCCCACAGACAGAGGGGGAATCGAGTGGCTGATCAGAAGGGGATTGCAGGAAACTCTCTGCTGGTGCAGGATTCTCTTGCTTTGCCCATGCTTGGATCTCGGTCACAGTTCTAGGTGGTGAACCTAGGGCAAGGAGGAGCACTGGTCTGGTGGAGCTTGTAGAGGCTGTGGAGAGGAAACCCTCCTCACAGTTCCAAGACAGATAAGAGTGCTCGTAGACCAGAGCACAGGCCAGGAAAGGAGTAAACACCTCGCCCTTGATCATACCACCTTGGAAGAACTGAAAATTTACAGGTCCCTAGAAGTATTTCTGAACACAGCTGCACAAAACCCCTGAAGCTTGGGACAGTACGTTCTCCACACTGGAAGCAGACTCCTACCTTAACAAAGAGTTTATAACTCAAGTAATTGGCCAGGATCAGGAGCAAGCAGCGCAAAAAGAGTTAGACTATATTATCTTACTTTGATGACAAAGAAGATCAAAACATACAACCAGAAGACAACAAAGCCAAAGCTTCTACATCCAAAGCCTCCAAGAAAAATATGAATTGGTCCCAGGCCATAGAAGAGCTCAAAAAGGATTTTGAGAAGCAAGTAAAAGAAATAGAGGAAAAATTGACAGTGATGCTAAAGGAGGCCCAAAAAAATACTGAAGAAAATAACACCTTAAAAAATAGCCTAACCCAAATGGCAAAAGAGGTCCAAAAAGTCAATGAGGAGAAGAATGCCCTTAAAAGCAAACTTAGCCAGGTGGAAAAGGAAGTCCAAAAGCTTACTGAAGAAAATACTTCCTTAAAAATTAGAATGGAGAAGTTTGAAGAGAGTGACAATTCGAGAAATAAAGTCACTGTAACACTAATCAAAAGGAATGAAAAAATAGAAGAGAATGTGAAATATCTCAATGGAAAAACAACTGACCTGGAAAATAGATCCAGGAGAGAGAACTTAAAAATTATTGGACTATCTGAAAGCAATGATCAAAAAAAGAGGCTAGACATCATCTTTCAAGAAATTATCATGGAAAACTGCCCTGATATTTTAGAATCAGAGGGCAAAATAGAAATTGAAAGAATCCACTGATCACCTCCTGAAAGAGATCCTCAAAGGAAAACTCTTAGGAATGTTGTAGCCAAATTCCAGAATTCCCAGGTCAAGGAGAAGATATTGCAAGCAGCCAGAAGGAAACAATTCAAGTATTGTGGAAACACAATCAGGATAACACAAGATCGAGCAATTTAGCAGCTTCTACATTAAGGGTCTGGAGGGCATGGAGTATGATATTCTGGAGGGCAAAGGAATTAGGACTACAACCTAGAATCACCTACCCAGCAAAACTGAGTATAATCCTTCAGGGTAAAAAATGGTCATTCAATGAAATCAAGGACTTTCAAGCATTCCTGTGGAAAAGACCACAGCTAAATAGAAAATTTGACCTTCAAATACAAGACTCAAGTGAAACATGGAAGAGGTAAACAGGAAAGGGAAATCATAAGAGACTTATTGGGGTTGAGCTGTTTACATTCCTGCAGAGAAGGATGATATTTGTAACTCATGAGTCCTTTGTCAGTATTGGGGTAGCGGGAGGGAAAAAATTATATGTTTGTATAGATAGATGGATAGATGACACAGGGTGAGTTGAGGATGAAGGAATATGTGGAAAATAGAGTTAAGGAATGGGATAGGATTATACTGGGAGAAGGAGAAAGGGAGAAGTGGAATGAGGTAAAATATCTTGCATGAAACAGACAAGAAGGGACTTTTACATTGGAGGGGAGATGGGGGAAGGTGAGAGGGAATGAGTGAATCTTATTCTCATGGGATTTGGCTTAAGGAGGGAATAACACACACAATGGGGTATGGAAATCTATCTTATTCTGCAGGAAGGTGGGGTGGGGAAGGGGACAAGAGAGCAGGGGGTCGATAGAGGGGAGGGCAGATTGGGGGAAGGGATAATGAGAAGCAAACACTTCTGAGGAGGGACAGGGTCAAAACAGAGAATAGAATAAATGGGGGATAGGATGGGATGAAGGGAAATATACTTAGTTTTTCACAACAGGACTGCTATGGAAGTGTTTTGCATGACTACACGTCTATAACCTGTATCGAGATGCTTGCCTTTTTGGTGAGGGTGGGTGGGGAGGGAGTGAGGGAGAAAATTTGTAATCCAAAGTTTTAAAAAACACTTGTTAAAAATAAAAAAAATTAAAAAAAACACAGCAGAGTTGAACAAACATCATGCCTAACAATCCTTAGAGATTCTGAAGGAAAAGAGAATTCAATTTTGGATTTTTGTGGTAGGTCTGTGATAGAACATTCTCTCTATTTTTGAGATACACACACATGTATATATATATACACACACATACATACATACATATTTGTATATTTGTATTTATTTATATACTATTATATAATTCGCAGTCATCTCAGAATCAAGACTATGTTGTTAGAAGGAAAATAAGGAAGAGTTTGAAAAGTGATCTCTCACCTCTCTCACAACACACCCTAAGTAGTATGATCTCTAATTTTTCATATTGTTTACCCTTTGTTCATACTAACAGAGGGAATAAAGGGTAATGGATGGTATTCAGTGGGAAAATGGGATTATAGGTTTCATTCAGGTTTTTCCCCCAAAGAATAACTTATGCATGCTTTTATTTTTATATCAGAAAAAATTTCCAAATATATCCCTTATCAAATTATCCTTTGTAATACAGAAAAAATTAAGCAAAATGCAACTGAAAAAAATAGCCACATCTGGCATGATATACAGCATTCTGTACTTGTAGTTCCTAGTCTGTCTACTGAGAAGAGGGAGGTATGTGTCTGATTCATTTCCCTGGGACCAAGACTGATCACTGCAATTAATCTGAGTTAGGTAGCATTTTGAGTGTTTTTCATTTGTAATAATTGCATGCATTGTTCTCTCTATTTTCTTCACTCTGCATCTGTTCATACAAATATAGCACCTAAGAACACGCCAACTAGAAAAGACCTTAGATCATGTGATTTTTTTTTTACATATTAGGGAACTGAGGACCAGCGAGGTTAAGAGATTTGCTCATTGTTACACAGTTAGTAATTAGAAAATACAGGGAATTTTTGGAAAATCAATGATGTAACCAGCTAAGCAGGACCTGCTATAACATTTACCTTCTCTGGGAACCTACTTCTTCTTCCTCATCAGGAACAATATGTCTTCAAGAAGAATTTATCTGACTTAAAGTTAGAAAGTCCCCTTAAATATCCATCAGTTTTTAACTGGCAATCAGCAACTTTTCAAAATCATTTTTGGGCTATGTTTTAACTAATTATTAGTGACTCACTGGGTCTGACACTTGTCTAAGGTTCCCCAAATAGTAAGTGTCAAAGAGAATTACTTACTCTCAAAATCATCCATAAAATGTCTAAATTTGCCAGAAAATGTATAAGCATAAGCTATTCTAAGGAAACTTAATAGATTCTAGAGAAAGAGTTAAGAACAGCAGAAATCATTGAAGAGGGTAGGGGTGGGAGTGGTGATGGGAATGGAGGGAAAAATATCAGGGAAAAAGTAAGGGCAAAAGGAATAGCAGTAGTGAATTAAGTTAAGGAGTTTATAATGGATAGCACAACATCCTTACGGAGATTAGATAGAGCTCTTCAGATGGACAAAAAGTCAAATAACATCATTCTCATGAAGATTTACAAGATTTCCCCAAAACAACTTTTTTTGAACGGATATTACAAGTGATATTATCACAATTTTATAGGTGGTGAGATTGAGAGACAAATCCCTATGGTAGAGACAAATCCTGAAGTCACATAGCTAGCAAAATCCAGAGCAGGGATTCTAATTCTTTGATTAATAAACCACTACTCTTTCTACCATACAACATTGCCGCTCAAAACCAAATGAAATTAAAGAGCCTTTCCAAAACAAGAATTTTGTAATTCTACAACCTGTAGCTATAATCAGCTGATTTCCTGGTAAGCTTGGTAGGGCACATGAAATGGCCAAGTCTCTGAACTGAATGATGTAGGTTCAGATTCTGCCAAAGAAGCAATTGAAAAGTGGAGTCCAAGTCAACCTCCTTGCTGTTAGGTTCTATGTGAGATCAAAAGAGGCAAAGTAACTTATGTGAGTGACTAATAGAGCTCATGCTTTGGGCATCTTGAAGAGTGGAGGGGAAAGGCCACTTCAGAGATGGACAAACTTGGTTGTGTCTTGCCTGAGTGCTTTTTACTAACTCCACTCACAGCATTTTCCAGGGAGATAGCTAAATCTGTTTTAAAATAAAGTTCAAAAGCTTTATTTCCTTTATGGGGCAGCATCAGATCATTGCCTCTTTTCTCAATTCCTCTTACCCAGAGGGAAGTTCTCATACCTTTTTAAATTTTCAGTCAGGCTCATCTGTTCCCCTGCTTTGCAACGAGGCTTTGTTCTGTCCAACTTGGAGGATAACAATGTCTATTACTTCATGTATCTTGTTTCTAGAAATAATAGCTTGTGGCATGCACATTATTTATTCTCTCCCTTCTGTTCAGTGACACAACAGTCTGTTTTTTGCCAAGAACTCTGCTTTTCCAGGCCAGTGACTTTATTCCCTGTAGCACTTTCTTCAGATTTAATTCCCGGTGAAAGAAAAAAAAAAGAAAAGAAAATGTGGTTTATAGTTATCCAAGTGGAAAACTCCATGTTGAATGAACATGCTTGATTTTTGAGGATTGGTTATGAACAGCAAAAATCATGATAATAACATATTTAAGTTAGGAAGCAACTAAAGAATTGAAAGATATAGAGGATCACTTATCTTCATATCCATCTTATCCACCATGACTACCAAAATCACCCAGTGGAATATAGATTCTTTGAGAACAATGGATGTGTTTTTGTGTTTGAATAATCAGACTGTACTTGGTACATAGGAAATGCTAAATAAACATTTGTTGAATATATTAAATAAATAAACAAAGAGTCAATCAGTTGATCCACAAACATAATGATTTTCTGGCCACAGGTGAATTAAAAAAAATCTAATGGGATTCTGAGACAAGTTAAACAATTTGGAATATGCAGCTTGTCTAGTATCCAAAAGAGTCACAATTGTGTCTAAAAGGGAAAATTAATAATATTTTGATTATTCCAACTTGGATCAACTTTAACCTTGCTCTGGTAACACCAGAATTACAGAAACTTAGAGTTGGGAGATGTCAAAAGTCACCAAGTCAAACTGGTAACCAAATAAGAATCTCTTTTATAATATTTTTGACATATTGTTATCCAACCTCCCCTTGAATATCCTGAATGACTGAGAACTCACTACCTAGAAGTCTATTTCACTTTTGGACAACTCTATTTATTAGGAAACTTTACATAAATTGTCCCAAGACCTGCTCTTCTATAATTTTGATCCATTTTTCTTAATTCTACCCTTTGTAACCAAGAAAAACAAATCTAGTCTCTCTTCCACATGACAACTCCATCAAATATGCAAAGACAATTCTCTCTATCGCCAGCATGGAACACGTCTAAGATGTCTCCAAGAGTCTCAGCTTAAACCAATTTCCCAATGTGAACACAAACACACTCTACTTCTTCTGCTATATCCTGGATTCCTAAGAAATTAATAGTTCACTTGAGCACAGCACTTTTTAAAATACTAAGCTTTTTTCCTAACAATAACCTTGTGAAGTGAGTCATGCTTTGTGAGGCATGATATGGAACTGGACCTTCTAGGTCTGTTTGGACCAAATTCACATTCTCAGGTTTAGATTAGAATCACATTGATTTCTACCTTGATTAATGTATTCTACTCACAGTTGGGCCATAGAGTTTTCTCTAAGTCAAAGATTATAACATACTATGGTTCTTGTTGTTGGTTTTTAAATTAAGGTAGAGCTTTTAGAATCTCATCCAATAGATTTCTTCATTGGAAGTATTTACTTCATGATACAGGGGAAAGATCACTGTATTTGAACTTAAGAATGAATCTTTACTCTTTTTGAAATCAATACCCCTCCTGTTTAAATCGTCTGTTATCCAGCTTCTTTTCTAACATGTATGTGCAGAAAGCAAGGCAATACATAACACACATTTATTAAGCATTCACTTATTATGTGCCAGGCATTGGGCTAAGTGTTGAGTATCCAAATACAAGCAAAAAGAACCATAATTCCTACCTTCAAAAAACTTAAATTATGATGGGGGAAGACAATACATAAAAGAGTTTTGAAAATGGAGAGAAGGTAGGGGGCAGGTGGTGAAGTTCTTAGAGTCAGAAGCACAGCTGGGAGGGGAATGAAGCATAACTGTCCTGGACTCATCCCCAAAATGGAGGCCCCAGGAGGAAATTAACAATGGAAATGGAGTTGGCAAGATTGAAAGACGTTCCAGAGTAAGGCCTCCAGCACTGAAAAGAATTCCAGGGCGAGAAGACCACTGAATCTCAGTGGCAAAGTCTTTACAGTCAGAAGCACAGTTGTGAAAGGAATGGAAAAAAATACACACACACACACAAAGAATAAATACAAGATAGCTAGTGAAGGACAAGGTAGTTATAGACGGTGATTAGATAATCTCTAAGGTCCTTTTCATCTCTGAATCTTCACAAATAACATAGCTCCAGGCATAGACTTTGAAAAGAATATTTCAGTGGGACTCTTATAGTACATTCCAAATGGATCATCTTCTATGAAGGAGCCTGGGGAAAGTGAGTCTCAATGTTTCTTTTAAAAATATATGATTTCATCATTTGTTTTCTGAATGAAATTCATTTTTTTCTGACATTAAAAGATTAGAATTTTTTAAAAAATATATGATTTCATTGAAGTAGATTTTGCCGTCCTCCAATTAAAGTTAACACAGATATAATATGCATTGTCTCTGAAGCACCAATAAAATAAACAAATTGACTTCTCTAAATATTGAAAATCTCTTAGAAAGTCATCAAATTAGCACATATCTATTTTGATTCAAACAGCATGTATTAAGTTCATCCCATTTACAAAGCACTATCCTAGATCCTAGGGGTTACAGAAAGTTGAAACAAGGTAGGCTCCTTTCCAAGATGGATTCCATAGTCTATTATTAGTAGTTAGCACATACTCCAGTGACTATTATACCAACCATTAAGTGGTAACTATATAAAAGAGGAAAAACGAAGGTGTTATGTGACATCCAAAGGGAAAAAACTGGGCCCAGAGATGGTAACATTTGCATTGAATGCTTAGCACTGTGACTGGAGGATAGTAAGCGCTTCATAAAGTCCTGTTAATTGATTGATTTACATTTTAAGGGAAAGGTCACCATATAATAAGTGAGGAATGGGAGTTGCTTTCCAGTAAGAGTAAGGACAGGTAAAAGAAGTATCAGAGATAGGGAAGTGCATACTAGTAGTCCAAATTGTATAAAAGGAAGAGTGTATAACCAACCAATCATCAAATATTCTTTAAGCACTTATTCACTGCTAGTACTGTGCTAGGTATTAGAACAAAAATAAATTTGTCCCTGTGAGTACTTTACTTTGCATTGAGGGAAAAGTGTGCTTATGTAGTCATATGTACGATATAATGATAAATATGTACTATAAATAAATATGTACTGTATTATAATAAATCTGAAGTAATCTGGGGTAGTGGAAGACCCTAGCAGCTAAAGGGGGAAAGGAAAGGCTATGAGTAGAAGGTGGGACTTAGCATGAGTACTGAAGAAAACCAGGGATTCTAAGAGGCTAAAGGAAGGAAAGAAGCCCATGAGGTATTTAGAACAGCTGTGTAAACATGTGGAGGTATGATATGGGATATGGTATATGAAGAACTCTAAGGGTAAGTGTGAGAAAGAGGCAGAAACACTGGTGGCATCATATCAGAAGAGTTGCTGAGGATGAGGATGATGACATACATTTATCCAGTATTTCAGGTTTGCAGAGTACTTTTCTCACAACAACCCTGTGAGGCAGGTAATAAAATAGTATTGGAACCAAGTTACTGATGAAGAACCTGAACCAGAAAGAGGCTAATAACTAACTAATCAATAAATATCAGTTTGTATTCAAACTCAGATCTTCTGGCTCCAAGTACAGCACATATTCCACTATATTACCCTAATGTTCAGTGCCCAGGCTAAAAACGTTTAATTTTACTCGGTGTATCAGTATGCTATGAGGTGAAATAAAGTTTTGAGAAGAGTAACAAGATCAGATCTACTCATGAAGATGGTAAGACTGGCAACAGTGTGAAGCATGGAATAAAGGAAGTATAGAGGTAAGAGCAGAGGTGTGCTGGTAAATGTTTAACTACCATCTCTTCAAAATATATGTATGGCACCTCTAAATTTAATCTACCTTATTAACATTTTCTCTATAACTTCCTTAATTATAGACAGTCAGCAAAACAATGAATCATCCTTTGCAGTATTTGCCAACGGCTGAATTGTACATGCTCACTTTGAAAATGTAATAGTAACTCTCAGGAGGATGTGAGCAGCTCCAGCATACCCTGGTTTTGAGGATTTGGGGGTGGCTATTGTAATAGTCTAGTAAAGAATGAGGGCTTATACTAGGTTGGTGACAGTGGGGTGAGAAAGCAGATATAAGTGGGATTTGGGTTAACATTACACGTGAGAGAGTTAAGAGTAAAAGATAACTTCGAAATTTCAAATATGGGAGAGTAAGTAGTACTGCTGATAAGTGTAGAGGAAAGATTGAAGGCTTGGTGTTTGGCATGTTGAATGAGGGTGTGTCCATCAGATAGCTACAGGGAGACTTCCTGTAGTTAGTTGAATATATGGATCTAAAGCTAAGGAAAAAGGTCAGATTTAGAGTCAGAGGCTTAGAAATCATCTTCCTAGACATGACAAACATTGTGAATGGGAAGCATGTAGAAAGAAAAGACAGAAGAGAATAGAAACTTAAGATTAGATCTTAATAGGTCATAAAAACGATAAAGATCTTATAAAAAGACACAGAAAAATGGTCTACAGAGTCTCTGTAGACAAGAGAAAGTAAGTAGAAGAAGGTGGTCAACAGTATTAAATGAAGGCAACGGCTATTGAATTCAATAGTTTAAAGGTTGGTGGCATTCCAAAGAAATGGTTCAGTATAATGGTGGGGGTTAAAACTCTATTATAGGGTGTTGATAAGAATGGGTATAGATGAACCAGCAGACCAGCAGTATCTGGCAATACTTTTTTTTTAAGAAGTTTGTCAACGAAGGAATAGAAAGACATGAGCTGATATCTGGACAGGATAAGAAGGTCAAGGATCATTTGAAGATTATGTAGACCTGAATATGTTTTGAGGCAGATGAGAAAGGGTGAGTGGAGAGGATTGAAAAAGCATGTGAAATAAGGGATTATTGCTAGAGCAATGTCTTGGAGATGCTAATAGATTATGTGATTAAGACCGTGGCTATATGGGTTAGCTTTAGCAAGAGAAGAGGCTAAGAAGAGAGAAGGAATGATGATATTGAGTAATTTGTGGGAGCTCCCACATAATGCCTTAAATCTTCTGAGCAAAGTATTTGACTAACTCAGCTGCTTCAATGGCAGAATATAGAGGGACTGCTATGGTTAAGGGTTTAAGGAAAAAGGCTGATTAATAATATGAGGTTATTTGGTCTTCAAAACTAGTACCTATTAATGTCTCTCTCTTTTTTTTTTAGAGTAGGAAGTTACTTTAATATTTTTTTTTTAGTTTAAAGTGAGGAAAATAGGATCACACATGATAGCAACAGCAAGTGACCATTATATATTTGTTATTATTATTGCTGCAATTTGCTTTCTTGCTTTACTTACTCCAATAATGTCTGCAGCACTGTCCACTGCTGATGAAACACCTATCATATGTGTATTTGCACTGAATAGATTATTCTTGCCTTTATAGTTCATGCCTCAAAAAATAAGGGTTTTTTTCTGAAAATTTGCCTGAAATGATGACAAAATAGCAGAACACTGATTGACTGAATCAACATTAATTTAATTAGAATGCTTGCTGTTATGTTAAAGAACAGTTGAATGACCACAGTGTTGAATAAAGTGGTTTCTTAGTAAACCCAACAGCCATCTGAAAATTGAAAATTTGTTCGAAGAGTTCAATTCTTCTGACAATTCTTCATCAATCTATAAACATTTATTAAATGTCTACTGTGAGTGAGGCACTGATACAGAAGAATAAAAATTAAACGTGAATTAACATTAATTAGGAGGGGCAGGACGGTCATAGGTACTGAGTATTTTCTGGAGAGGGTAAAATTCAGAACTAGGCTGGTAAAAGGAACAACGGAGAATGCTGTTATCTCTTAGGGAACTAAACTTTCACCTTGTTATTCAGGGATAATGGTGCATTGCAAGATTAAAAGTGAGGAGAAAAAAATCAACTCTGATACACTTTCAGGTTTTCCAGGACATGATTTTCCTTAAGAACTGTACAGGGTCTCTGGTATTCCTGTTTTCAAAATATGTGCAACCTAAGGCAAGCAAGCAAACAAAACAAACAAACAAACAAAAAGCCAACCAACAAACAAAAGAAACAAATACAACTCTCTCTGTTCTTGACAGTATAGCTCTAATCCCTGGCACCTAATTGACAAGGAATATAGGTGGAACAATGGCAAGGATTCTCTGGTTTATACAAGATAACCTCCAGTGACACACTTAGAAGCATTTGTCTCTATTTTAAAAAAAAATAGCTATTTGGGGTCAGGCAGGGTGTATGAATATATCTAAATTGCATGTTAGTCAGTGAATGTAAGCAACTTTCAGGCATTTCCGCAGTTCCAACTTAAAAGCCTCTCTTCAAAGTTGACATTGATCTCTTAATTGCCAAAACTGATGTTCTTTTTCCAGTCCTCATCCTTTTTTAACCTCTGCTGCTTTCAACATTCCTAACCACTCTTGCCACTTGGATAGTTTTTCCTTTCTTGGTTTTAATGACACCAATGTGTCCTGGTTCTCCTACTACCTATCTCATCACACCCTCTCTCAGTGTCCTCAGTGGGCTCATCATCTGTTTCAAGCACCCTAAATATGGGGGTACCCACAGGCTCTGCCCTTGGCCCTCTCTTCTCTATGTGCTCTCTCACTTACCTCATCATATCCTGGGTTTCATTTTGATTTCTATGCAAATAGCTGATGATAGGTAGATCAATAGATATATGATAGATAGACGCATTTATGCCTATATATTAATATATATATATGTGTGTGTATATATATGTGTCTGTGTGTGTGTGTATGTATATTATATATATATATATATACATACACACACATATACATAGATTCATACATATATAGATCCAGCCGTTGTCTCTTTCCTGAGCTTCAGGGTTATATTATCGACTTCATTTCGGACATTTCAACCTGTATTCATAAAAAAAAATTCAAAAAATTAAAAGTCTAAAATACAATATATTTAAATTAGAACTCATCTTTCCCCCTCTTCAAATGTACTTATTTCTATCAAGAGCCACACCATTCATCCTGTCTCTCAGGTTTGTAACTTCAGTACTATCTCTGCGTCATTTCTGCTTGTACCACATCTCTCAATTCAGCCCTTCTTTGGGCTCACACAGCCACAATCTTCATTCAGGTTTTCACTACTTCTTGCTGAGAGTGTTGCAATGTTCTCCTAATTGCCTCCCTGCCTCAAGTCTGTTTATTCCAAGATATTCTCTGCATATCTAACAGAGTGATTTTCATTAAACATAGATTTGACCATGTCACTCTCCTACTGAATAAACTTCAGTGGCTCCCTATTTTCTACAGGATAAAATATAAATTATTTTCTTTAGCTTAATCTGGCTCCAACCTCATGGGGCACTACTTCTCCCAAATATGGCGATTTTGATAAACTAAATTTCACACTGTCCCTGACGTGGCACACTATCTTCCATATATCTGTGTTTTGCATGAGTTATTCCCCTGTCTAGAATGCACTCCCTCCTTTATAAATACTTCACTTATTGATTGATTGATTGAATTTCTCTCTTCAAGACCTAACTCAAATACCTACTACATGTAACCTTTTCCCCAACTGCTAGTACCCTCCCACCACAAGTTATAGTCAACTACTTTGTATTCATTTGTATTTATTCTCTTTATCATTATTTTATTCACTTATAAAAAAGTATTTGGTGACCGCTCCATTAGACTATAAGCTCCTAGACAATATAAATTCTTTGTATTTGTATCTTCAATGCCTGGCATATGGCAATCTGTTAATAAATTTTTGTTGATTGATTGATTCCCTGGAGACTCTGACCTTAGGATCCAGAGAAACTGAGATCCTTAAGGAAGGCAGCCGTAGTACAGTACAACATCTGTTGCCAGAAAACTGGGGTTTGAATCCTGTCCATGACATTTATTACTGATAGGACTCCACCAGTCTGTTCTTCAGTGAAATTAAATGATATCTTAGGTGTCTTGCCATTCTAGACTCTATGCTTCTTCCAGAATTAAGATTCTGTCAGGAATAGAAGCTAAAATTTGCTATGTTGTTGTAATACTTACTGGATCCCAAAGCACTCTGGAGTTTTGAGATTAAGTAGAGGAATGAGAAAGCAATACTTGGAGGCTGCTATCCATAGACAGTTTTGCTAATGGGTCAAATCATTTTTTAGTGTCTTGAAAGGACTTATTGTCTGGCTGGATATGGAGCCAAGGCAAGGTAAATCTATAAACTCATTCATTCTTCAACCTGACAAGTGGTCATCTAGCCTTTGCTTAAAGAGCCCTCAGGGAGGGAGAACCTATTATATCATGGGGCAGCCCATTCCACTTTTGAATAGGTTACATCATTAAGGAGCAACCTCCACTCCTTGCTTCTAGCTCTACCCTATGGAGCCAAGCAGAAAGTTCTCCTCCTTTAAGAACTTGAAGACAATTGCCATGTCTCTCCCACAGCCTTCTCTTCTCAAGGATAAAAAGTCTTAGTTCTCTTAACTGATCCTCACATGGTATCTTGTCACCATTCTTCTGGACATGGTCTACCTAGTATGTCATTTCCTAAGAATTGAGCAAAGACTCCAAAGGTAGCCTGACCAAGATGGAATATAGCAAACAATTACTTTTATTGTTTTAGACGCTGACTCTTTTAATGTAGACCAAAAGTGTTTTAACTTTGGAGGAATGGCGTTTTCTAGAGCTAGAAGGGATGTAGAGGTCATCTAGTCCATTCCTTCATTTTACACATGGGGAAATTGAGGCCAGAAAGATTTATTGAATTGCCTCAGATAACACAGGTTCTTGGCTGCCATGATGCGTGTTGACTGATGTTGATTTGCAGTCCATGGAAACACCTGGATTTTTTCTTAGTAATGGTTTACTAGCTATGGCTCTCCTGTAATTTAGAAATTCTATATACTAACTGACCTAAAGAAATATAACATCTTCCTTTTCCTAATATGTGTATAATTTTTAAAATTTGCATTCCTTAACTCAAAAGAAACAACAAATGCAAATTGGGATGTTTTCATTGGCTTTCCACCAACATTAGACTACTTTTTAAATTTCATTCATAATTTTTTTTTCTTTCTGGAAATGTTGCAGTCCATTGGCTATGTTAATACCATAGCTGTATCTATGAAAATGCATGAAATTTCCACTGCACCCTGTGCCAGCTAGTGTTGACTCCTTGTAAAATCTGTTCAACAAGCGGTCCATCCCCAGAGTGGGAGGAAGCACATCTGCTTGCTTTGGGGTCCAAGGGATGTTCTCCACATGGCTTCTTTCTATAGCCAACTGAATAAGCAACTGTGAGCCTGATTATCCCAAGAGCTTGTCCACATGACTCAAAGTTTAATGTCATCTAGGATTGATTCCATCATTTGAATTGCTTCAAGAGATCAAGGAACAGGGTCACAGAACAGAGATGGGTTCCTAGTAGCCCTGTAATACCATTATTCTTCCTCATTCCCTAAACTTTCCCTCTAAGGTCTGTATGTCCCCTTCTTGAGTGGATAGGCCTTTAATATCTAAGAGGATCTGATAGGTACAGACCTGATAGATAGAAACTAGGTTTTCTGAATTTATCCAGAGAAAGGCTTTTCCAAATTTGTAAGTCAGTGAAACTCATACTCTGATTTTTCATATCCTCGAAGCTCCAATGCGTACCTTTGAGTTGGGGCTCAAGGTCTGTGGACCAGAGACCAATTAACCGTGATTTATTTGAACATAATGGTTTCAAGCACAGACCTGTTGTTGAACCGTATGTGTGTTTATTATCTGGGGACTAGCATAGTTAAATTGAAAGAATTAAATTCAGAAAGGCAGTCAATTCCCAGTTCGTTATAGGGGAATGGATATGCAGGGGGAGGGGAGGGCAAAGCTCAAAAACTTTTTAAGTTGTGTGCCAAGTTGGAAAGCATCCATTATCTATACCTATGGAAGAAGCATCTGCACCAGTTAAAGGAAGAAGGGAACAAGCATTTAAGTGCCTAGTATGTACAAGGCACTAGGCTAAGCACTTTACTCATGTGATTCTCATAACAACCCTCTGAGGTAGGTGCTATTATTACCCCCAATTTTACATTGAAGAAAATGAAGAAGATAGATGTCAAGTAACTTGCTAAGAGTTACAAAACGAGTACATTTCTGAGACTGGATTTGAACTCGGGTCTTCCTGACTCCACGCCTAGCACTCTATCCACTGTGCGAGGTAACTGCCTTAAAGGTCTCTGATGTATTGAAATATATCCAGTAGTGACACCAAGTGCCTCCATCTGTCTATCTCTCTCAACAGAGTTTATATTCCAAAGGAGTGACTACTTGATTGAGCATTTGTATCCAGTGATAGAAGAAATAAGATGGGTACCTTCTTTTTAGTGGCATTTGAAAGTATCTCCTTGGAGCAACTTTTTAAATTAAAGCTTGTTTGAGGTTGACTGACCTAATGTAAACATATATATATCTATATATATCTATATATTATATATATGTATACATTTTAGTTGAAACAATAAATAATCCATCTCACAGTATTTTTCTCCACTCTTACAATCTGTGCTCACAATCAAAACTTAAATTACTGAGTCTCCCCGCCCCACTCCATTCTCTGCACATATCTAAGTAATGTGTTTACTGTGAATCCAGATGGCTGAATCCTATTCTGTTACCTCAATCTGAATTACAAGACCTGGTAGGATGAAACTGTAAATAAAAGCAGAATACACAAAGCTCAGATGACAGGTAAGCTCAATTTATTGTAAACTGCTCAATTGCTTACCAGAAGTAGACCTGACACAATTGTTTTTTCAAGCCATCTATTGAAAAGTGGGATCTGCTATTTTTTTTCCCTTTAGTATATTGCCTAATCACACATTTGACAATATTTATCATTTAGATAATGTGACCCAAATTCTTTTCTCTTGGTTTCTTTCTGTCTCTCTCTGCCTATCTGTCTTTCTGCCTCTGATTCTGTGTCCATCTCTCTCTCTCTCTGTCTCTGTCTCTGTCTCTCTCTCTCTCTCTCTCTCTCTCTCTCTCTCTCTCTCTCTCTCTCTTTGTCTTTCTGTCTCTCTCTGTCTCTGTCTCTGTCTCTCTCTATCTCTCTCTACCCTTCTCCATCTGCCTATCTCTCTGTCTCTTTTCTCTCCGTACGCACACTAAACTATCTCCCTTTCTTCCTCTGTCTCTTCTATCCTTGCTTTTTTGGTGCATCAAATGAGGAGCCAAAATACTTCTTTGCACTCTTGTCCCAGAGGCCAGAAGATCAAGAAGATTAGGACAAGTTTTGGGTAGGCCCAGGACACATCATAAACAATCCAATCCTGGAGCCTGCAAGATGCTTCAGTGAATTGGAAGTTGACTAGAAGAATTATATTTGCTACAATAAAAGCTCAAATTCACCCCAGGCTCAATGCAGAATGTATTCACATCTTCAGATCAACCTCAACACTTACATGGATTCACGTCTAATAAAGTCAGATGTCCCATATTAAGGAAGACAGTCCTAAATTGCTATACTACCAAGCAGTGAATTCTTCCCTATCACCTGCATTGATACATTTTGTCCCTCTCTGGATTTCAATCCCTTCTTGTTTCCTTTCACCAGTGGTTTTTCCAATTCTCTTCGCCTGACATCCTTTTCTCTTTCTCCTCATCTTTTTTTCTCATCTCCATGGTTATAATCCCCTTTGCCTAGACATCACATTGTCAGAGGAAACATTAGAGCTGAACACTTATGTGTGGCCACTTGAACTTGAAGAATTTCCTTTGTCCTGGAGATGATTCCTCAAACTCCAGCCTCAGGCTCAACTTCTATTCACAACAATTCCATTGTTGTCTTCTTGACTCTTCTCCCACTGTCCTTACTCTAGACTACAACAAATATAAAAAGCATTAAAAGTCCTTGAATCTTGTGCAGGCAGATCTAAACCTCGGACATTTCATCTTGAGGATCCTTCAGGCTTATCCCCTCTGTGATGTGAATGCGTGGAAGGGGTGAGTGTGATCCATCAGGGCATTTAGCTGCAGTACATGCTCCCCAGAGTCATATTCATTTTCCTCTTGCCCCTATCAATTCCTATCTGATTCAGATGATTATGTATCTTCCACCATACAGATACATTCAAATAAGGACTCTTTCCTGGTGGGTATGCACATATTCAAGAATAACTATCCAGATATTGGTTGTAATTACCAGGAACAGAGGCAGAGTGACATAGGGGGTATAGAGTTGGTCTTCAAGCCAGGTGGCGTGAAGGGCTGGGCCTGGAAGATCTTAGTTCAAATATGACCTCAGACTCTTTCTAGCCTTATGATCTTGGGCAAGTCACTTAATCTTCTTGCCTCAGTTTCCTCAACTATAAAATGGGGATAATAACAGCACCTAGCTCTCAGGGTTGTTGCAAGGATAAAATATTATAACATTTTTAAATATTACTGGAAAGTAATGATAGAATAATAGATAAATGCTAGCAATGATGATTATGATGATGACTTAAAACTACATCTTATCTCTGACACATTTACTAGGTGACCTTGGGCAAACCACTAAACATTTCAGTACTCTAGGCAACTCTCTAAGATTAGAGGTGTCAAACATGCTGTCTACTGACAACATGCAGCCCCCAACACTACTGAGTGCTACCCAAACCAGATTAAAATGTAATGGGGAAGTAGTAAACAAAATAAATAAATATAAATACAATAAAACATAGATAATGTTAATATGTGATTTTTAAGTCAATATGTGCCCCAAGGGATCTTTATGTATGGTTTAGTAGTCCCCTTCTCATTTGCATTTGAGTTTGACACCACAGTTCTAAGATTCTAAGTTAAAGAAAGCGTGCCAAATATATGCTGGAGTTATAGGTCTATTCCCTATCCCTATCATTCTATTTTCTTTCTCACCTGCAGGGTGATTCTTTAATATTTGGTTCTATGGACCATAGCCAAACCAACTTCTCTGTGGCCACTGATGTCACACATTTGAAGGGAGACTAAGAGTTTTGGTAAGCTCTGGAGCTAGATAGTATGGTCTCCATCTGTCTCTGACATTACAATGCACTCACAAGAGAGCCAAGCATTTGCTAATTGAATATACTATATGTGTATATATATATATATACATATTTTTGGGCAAGAGATGCCCCACAAGGTATATTAATTAATAAATGTTTATTTTATCTACCTTGTTTGCTTAAGCTGAATGAATATTTAAATGCCTCTAGACTAGAAAGAGTATTGTTATTGTAAGTAACATATGTATATATACACACAAATATACACACCCTAGAGCAATGCACATATTCACATTAAGCTCCAACTCTTAGGCACATGTGCTCATAAACAGGCAGATAAGTTCAGTCAAAAAAAAATTTCTCAAGAAAAACTCTTATTTCTTACATACAATTCCACAACAGTCATGAATGTATCAAGTAAATGGTTCTTCCTTGGTCACTGTATTCAGCTATTCCTGAAAGCTACTGCTTTTCTGAGCAAATCATCAGAGTAGCTATTGAGAGGACACTAAAAAATGCACACATTTGATGGGGAGAAGAGTGATAGGGGGTGTTTTTAAGGACTCTTTTCATTTTATTGACATCAGTTTATATTTTCCCTTGGACTGAATTCTTAAGGATCTTTATTAATGACTTTATGTTATAGGATGTGTGGGCCTCCTCTAGCCTCAGCAATTGACTGGTATTCTACAGATCATCACCTTTACCTTCATGATTAGTGTGTCTTTATTCTAAATTTAGGCCTTTTTGGGGTTCTATCCATTTCCAAAGGCCACCATCTGTCTAATTAATTCCATAAACTGAGTAGTCCAAAGAAGAAAAATTAAAATAAAATGGTCAAGGTCCAGGACCTCTAAGTGCTGAGGCAATAATGTAGAAAATGCCTAATACGGTCCTCCTTCACACCTTCAGAAGATTTTCAGGATAGTCCTTGGCTGTTTATTCTGATAATATCATGGGATCACAGAGGTTCATGGTGTGAAAGATGTCAATTCGAACACTGAAGTCCACATTCATCACTCAGTGAGCTTGGCATAGATTTTAAGGATTTAAACTATATCTTCAGGACACTCCCTATTGCAAATCTAGCACTCAGTATTCAGGCCCCCAGGTTTATTGTTACTGGTTGTTTTTTTTTTTTCAAATTCATCCTATAAATACCCAGAACTCAGTCAAATTGCAGGTTCTAGTTTAAATTTCTGGAAAACTAGAAGTGTTTCATGTCTGAGCCCTACATTTAGCTTCACTGGGTTTCAGGATAAAGTTTCTTTCCCAACAGGCACTGGCTACATCAATTTCAGAGTAGACTCTGAGACTCTGACCAAAGAAAGTCTTAGCCTCTTCCTCTATTTCATTAGCCTTAGATGTCCATCGCAATTTCCATTCTTCCCTAGCTCTGCTTTATTTCTTCCTATCCCAGTTCTTAAAGATTTTCTAGTAGACATTCCCTCTGCCTCTCCAATACAAACAATGCATCTTGTATTCCTGACATCTCTCTCAGATCCCACAGTTCCCCTAATAATTTTTCATCAAGCTCATTAGATTACTAAGTCCTGTTGGAGTTGAAGACAGGAAGACTTGACTTCAAATCCTGCCTCAGGCACTTATTAGCTATGTTACTTTGGTCAAATCATTTGACCTTATTCATCTTTAGTCTCCTCATGTGTAAAATGGAGATAATAAGAACATTTACCTCACCAGCTTTTTATAAGGATCAAATGAGATAACACCTTTATAGCACTTTGCAAAACCCCTATATAAATGGCCACTATTATTATTAGTTGCTATCACCTTAATGTCATCGATTCTCTTGGTCCAACATGGATAACCACCTTCCCTGCAATCAACACTTCTCTTTCTTAAATGTACTTTAGCATGTGAATAAAGGCCACTATCACGGCCAAGGTTCAGTCCACAGGAAGTCTCAGCCACTTAGTTTTCCTGAGTGTAACCACCCATCCACTTCCACTAGCATATCCATATTTCTATTCCCTCTAGCTGTGCTTTTCCTGTTTTCTCTTTATATCCTCCTGCTCTTACTCCTCATGGTAACATTCAGAACTCTGAAGAACAGGAAGTGATAGTTTTTCCTGTTTTAAGAATGATAAACATTTCCCATCATTGTGAAATTTAAGCAGTTGTTGATTTCTATCATAATGCTTAAAAATCCCTTCAATTCCATATTAATGTTTTAATATAATAGTTCTCAAATTTTTGTCTCAGGAACCCTTTAAAGTATTAATTATTGATGATCTTGCAGAATTTTTGTTAATGTGGTTTTTATCTATTGCTATTTATATACTAGAAATGACAACATCTTAGTATGTTGAGGCCATAATTTGGCCCTTATGCGTCCCCTGAATGGGACTCAGGGACCCTGAGAGGCCCTTGGACAACACTTTGAGAATAGTTGCTTTACTATATTATTCTTCTCCCTCCATACACTTCTTCAATGCATGGTTCCATTAGATGATATATTTTTTTAGATAATTTCTCCCTCTAAGAGCATTTGGAATATCAAATATTAGAGATTATGTGTGCCCAAATATGCAGCCCATTTGTTCCCAAAAACCATACAAATGTCCCAGAAATCCCAATATCTCACTGTCCATGGATTGTGTGCTTCTTTGATACTTCCTCTGAGAATGTGGGATTATATTGCACAAGCAAGGGGTACTATATCTATGGAAGCTAGAAAGAAGAGAAAGAAGAAGGGGCTTTAGGAAAGAAGAATGAGGAAAGGGATAGGTTAAGGGAAAGAGTAATTGAATGCATCATCCTAGCAAGGATTATAATAAACTATATACATATTTTTAAAAAAAAGAAATATTGTGATTAGTCACAAACCTATGTACATGGAAGATCTAAGTGGGCATAACTAATTGGATCTAACTATCCTGTGTCCCCATCTGGAGTTGTAAAAATATTGTCATTCTCTCTGTGGTTCTATCTTCCCCAATATACCAAGCCACCAATTCAGATTAATTTAATGTACTCTTATTTTTAAATATTCTGCAGACTTAGCTTGTAGTAACTTTGAGACAATGGGTATTGTTCAAGAAATCAGTCTTTTGAGGGCCAAAGTAAACACTTGGCATTATTTTTGAAAAGGCACTGATAGCTGGCATTAGCAATGAAGTGAAACTGTCTATTGTCACTGTCGTTAGTACATGAATACATACTGTGTTCCAGCTAAACAAGCTCTGGCAGAGGCTACCCAGAAACCAGTTCTGGTCATCTGGTCATCTGATATCCATAAAACAATAGCTGCCTGTCTTAGCCTTAACATTTTCCAGGAATAAGATTCATAATTTCCCTCAATGATCTAGTTCAACATCTACAGCCTTTGGACTCCAGACATTTATCCTTATGTCTACCCTAAATCTTGCTTCCTATAAATAAATAATCTCGTGACCCATCCCCATGAAGAGGACAATGGCTCCATTTCATGCCAAGATCAAATATACTGCAAATAGAAATCACATATCTCATAAATTTATATATAGTTCCATATACATCTATGAAAACTCTCAACAAACATATGAAGACCCAACCCTAGAATGACATTTGCCTCTTTTCTTAGAGGTTTCTCAATCATGCCTATGCTGAATGAAGTGGGAGTACCAGCCCTGCCCCTGAATATCCAGGTAAAAATTTTGCCTCTGGGATTGAAATAGTGAGGGCATTTATTAAAAAACATATTGATGTAATTTCTTTTTTATACAAGAATCGTTTTCTGAAAATCAGTACCAAGACCACCATAGAATCTCATCCTGCACCCCACCCCTCTTCTGCCTGATAATTAACAAAAAATCAGTTAAAGAAAAATGGCCAACTCAATGGTCTCATCTAACAATACATGTAACATTTCATACCTAGAATATTTCACCTTTCTGATGAGAACAGGGAGAAGTGTTTCATCTTTCCTCTAGAAATGAGATTTGTCATTGCATTTAACCTGAGCTCAGCTGCCTTTTGGAATTGTTTTTATTTACATTTCTGTAGTTATTGACTGCATTATTCTGGGTCAACTTTCTTCACTCCATTTCATACAAATCTTCCCATGTCTCTCTGAATCTCTCATATTCATTGTTTCTTATGGAACATTTATGTTCTATTAATTCATATGCTACAGTTTGGTAAGCTCTTCCTCAATCAATGTTCGTCTTTTTTTGTTTCCTCTTTATTGCTACCCCCAAAAAGGGCCACTATGAGTATCTGAGGACCTTTCAACCTTTGACTGACTAGAGAAATACGCCAACTTTTCCTGGGTCAAAGCGTATGATTAGGTCAATAATTTTGTCATGTGATTCCAATTGGTTTCCCAGAAAGGTTGAACTAATTCAGACCTCCCCTAACAGTATAATGTTATACCTTGAGTCCAATAGACCTCTCAACATTGACTCTGCCCATCTTTTATCATCTTTGTCAATTTCCTGGGTATGAGATGAAAACTCTAGAGTTGTTTTGATTTGCATTTCTCTTAAGGTATAGTAGAAAGAGCACTAGCTCAGGACTCAAATGTCCTGGTTTCAAATTCTGCCTCTGATGCTTATTGTCATTTGCTTCCTCTTAAGTAACTCCCTCCACCACTTTACTCTGACGGACCTAATTAACTCACCCCTGCTTTTCAATTTTTCTGCCCTGGAAGTCTCACCTTTTATAGTCTGAATTCTGCTGTAGAGTTATCATGCTGTCCCAAATACTGCTCAGAGCACCTCCCTTAAAGAGAAGGAAACACTTACGGTACCCTCGAGGCACACTGCACCCTCCTGATACTTCCAGAAAGTCCATTGGGGGCATTGTTCTCCTTCACCCTTAACCTCCAGCTTCTACTGCCATTGAAACTTACCTGTCCTGTATTTTGCCCCTCAGGATCAGGTTCTTTGTGCCTTACAAGGTGACAATTAGCTAACCCGGTAAACTATTCTGGAAAAATATTGTAAAGAATGAGGCTGGAATATTCTCACTCGAATTATAATAATAATAACCAGGATAATAACAGCCACAGCAGTAACAGCACTGAGCAACAATTATTCACATATCTAATCTACGTAAAGCATTTTGAAAACCACAGGGCTGATGTGAGACTTTTACATTACCATGTATATAAAAACACCCTACACATTATAAAGTGCTTTATCTCTATATAATTTGTTTTTCCAGAGTAGAGATTTGTCGCACTAACCCATCAACAGTGTCATGAGATTCACTATGTGATCAACAGCACATATTTATGACGGGCTTGGCTCCTTGTGTTCTATGGTTGTGGAACAGGGGTTCTCTTTATGAAAAAGTCACTGACTTATTTCCCTGAATCAAATCCAGAGCTAATTCTCATCAGTATTATGCTCTAACCCAGAAATCTTAAACTCATGGCTTGCAACGTGGCATATGCTGGCAAAACTCTGAATGTCCTACGTAGATTAAAATGCAATTGAAAAATGTTTAACAAAATCAATGAAAATGCATTATAACACAGAATAACACACTTTTGTGGTTTTTAAAGTCAACATGCTGCCTGAAGGCATCCATCTACGATGGAGTTTGATGCCACTGCTCAAACTAGTTGGGGTAGCCTTCCCAAGCTAGCATTTTGCTGATAACTAGCCCTGACAGGAAGTACACAGACTGTCACTGACTTTGAACCTTCTCACTGAACCCCGTCCTCCTTCACCAAATTATTTGTTGTCAACGTGGAATGTTTGGAATGTACTTTGTTCTCAAGCATACTTTTCAGAAGCTGCGTCTTCCTTCAAGGCTCTCTCCCAGATGTTGCCTCCTATTCTGAGACTTTTTTGTGATCCCTCATACCCTCTGTATTCATTTTTTGTGCTACCTCCTTCCTTAATTGTCCTTATACTATATATGTGGGTGTACCAATTGCACACCACAGTAGAACTTCAGTAATTGGAGAACAGGTGCTGTTTAATTTCTGTCTTCTCATTTTGTCATGTGCCTGGTACATAGTAGGTATACAATAAAACCTTGTTGAAGTGAGTTATACTGATCCCCATATTTCCTCCCAGGAAAGCCAGGGAACCAGAGAGGACAAATATTTGGGAGGGAAATTCTTTAAGGTAGAGACAGGATAGGGAAGGAGTGTGGGGAAGGAGAAAATGTACTGTATGTGGAGTCAGAACATCTGGGTTTGAATTTTACTTTGCCACCAAATTGCCCTACGATCTTGAGGTCTTTGTTTTCCCACCTGTAAAATGGGAGCATTGAACTAGGTGATCTCTAAGGTCCCTTGTGACTCAAATCCAGTTAAAATGTGATGCTTCTAGAGTTACAGCAAAAGACATTAGGAGGGAAGAGGAAAAAAGAGAAGAGTTTGTCTCAGTTATGTCCTTCTTCTAGCATCTGGTTAAAGCACAAACTTAACCTTAGAATAAAGCGGGGAGAATTGTCGTAGGTGGCAGCAATGGTGCAAGAGGCATGATAGAGAGCAAAATAACAGCTCAAAAAACAAAGGGCAAAGAGAAATGACCCAGAAGGAACTGAAGGGGACCTCAGTGGTCATAGAGCCAATCCAAATCCCCCATTTTACAGATGAGGGCACTACGGCTTAAGAAAATAAAGTGACTTTCCCAAGGACACACAAATATTTAAGGCATGATTTGAACCCAGGTCCCCTGACTCCATCATCAGGTCTCTTTCCACTATGTTTCCTCCCTATTTTGGGATATTGTCCCATGAATACTTTTAAATAGAAAGGGAATAAATGAACCATAAGAAAACCATGATTTTAAGCTTTGAGAAATTCCATTCTATTTACTGTCTCTCTTTATAACATTCATTAATTTTAGTGTTCATTCTTCTCTGCTGGTTCTGTTATTTATACAGTAAACCTCCCAGGACAACAACACTTCACTGGGGATTGCTATTTGTGCTACTTGATATATTCTGGATACTTTCTCTCTCTGTCTCTCTGTCTCTTTCTCTGTCTCTCTCTGTCTCTGTCTCTTTCTGTCTCTGTCTATCTCTCTCTGTCTCTGTCTGTGTCTCTCTCTCTCTCTCTCTTTTTTTTCTCACTCTCTCTTGCTCTCTCTTTCTCTCTCTCCAAACACATACGTACACACAAATACACACACATACCTTTCCCCAAATGAAGAAACAAACAGCATTTAGTCAATGAACTGTTACATTAAAACCAGGAGACTCATTATACATTATGGCACTAATAGCAAAGAATACCCTAATGTAATTAACACCTTTATAAAACAGAAAGTTAAAAAAAAAACCTTCACACAAAACACATTTGAATGAGTCGGTTAAAAAATTTTAAAGCTTGAATTCAGTTGAGCAATTGGCTGTCTCTGCCTAAATTATCCTTGAAAAAATGGCTCCATCTGTGGGTTTTCTTTTTCTTTTTTTTATTTTAAAGTTTTGTTGATGGTATGTGGATGCACTCTCAGCCGTGGCGTCAGCAACATAAGTAAAGCAGAATGAAGATTGTGATTCTCTGACTAATCTGATCAAGGTAGATAGTCAAAATGGATAGTTCACTTAAGCATAGGAAGAATTCAGAATTCATCCTTGTTTCTCTGGGCCTTCTCTAACCTCCACTCCTTCCCCCTACAGACACATGTGCATGCATGCATACACACACACACACACACACACACACACACACACACACACACAGAGTGGTAATCCTTGTAATGACATGCTGCTGGAATGTGGAATGGGCTGTAATTCACATCTGGGAATTGTCATTGCTGGTGAAGAACCATCTTACATATGTCCCAAGATGTGTGAACATTGGCCACTTTGTGAAAGCAGCTAGCTGCAGCTCAGTAATGCTCCACTTGTCCTGGAGACTGGCTAGGTCTAGGACAAGAACACTGGAGGACATAGGTGGCACATTCTGCACCCTCATTTTAAAGTGAGGAAAAGCATGTTATTGAATATGTAAAGGAGGCCCGGCCTATGTGTTACCTTCAGAATGCTTATCAAATTGTCCCATGATCTGAGAAATACTCCAAAATAGCTATGGGAAATAACATGAGGTAGGAGTAAAATGCATCCTAACACTCCTACCCCATTTTTTATTTTAATTTCTGAAAGAATCTCCCAGAGGATGTGTCTATGTGAAAACCACAATAGCCAACTAAAGCATAAAAAAAAAAATGATTCAACCAAACTCTTCCTTTATGTCTTTCTCCACACCATTCTGCTCAGCCTGCTCTAATCCCTCCTCCCTATTTTGCCACCATTCAGCCCCACCCTGCCCAGGTTGGATGTAGACTCCTTTGTAGAATATCATATGAACCTCCTCTGGATATTTACTGCCTCATTCTTACTGTAGTTGTTTGTTTGTACATCTTAACTGATCTATAGATTGTAAACTCCTCAGGGGCAGGGCCAATACCATTTTTAATCTGTATGCCACAGAACCTAGCACAGTGCCCCATATAAAGTTAAATGCATCCATTCACATAATTCCACATGGCATGGGTAGTGTTACGTCACTTGATGAGTAATCTGTGTTTTTAGTGGCTTGACTGAAGTTATCCTTCATAGCCAAAGGCTGTTTAGTAAATATTAAGGAGGAAAGAGAGCTGATTAAATTGTTCACTACTTAATCTGTTTGTAGGCTGACATATAGACACAGGCAAAGAAGAGTTAAGAATGAAAGGTTGAAACCAGGACCTTGCCTGTCTAAATGCTCTCCCTGCTTCTATCAGTGTGCACCTCCTTCCCAATCTCTAGCCTCTTTCTTGACCTCCCCATCACAGAGCTGACAGGCCTTAGGGAGGATGAGGGAAGAATTTAATACAAAAATAAGCCTGTCATCTTTATAGACAAAAGTGTCAGAGCTCAAATATTAGTGGTGTTTCAAAAGAGAGGGCAATGTATTTGTCTTTCTGCTGGTTGAACTGTTATGGTTATTCAAAAAAAAAGTCTCTTCATGTTGGCAGATAACAATTGGATGACAAAATTTACATATTCAAGATAATTGTATACAGACTTATATGCATTATTTATGTTCATTTGAGCATCCAAATCTACATATGTGTGTTATGTGAACATCAAGTAAACACACATGTGTATTTGAAAGTGTAAATAAACATGTGTGTGTTTGTAAATATTTATCCATATTTGTCACAGTTGATATCATATCCTACAGTTGGTAGAAGACCATCCTTTACATCAGGAAGGCCTAGATTCAAATCTTACCTTTAACATATACTAGGTGTACAACCATGGACAATGAGGTAGAAGTGAAATGAATCTTAGTATCACACAAACCCACTCCCACCCTCACCCCCACCCCAACTCTTTAAGATAAGTTTCAGTGAGCTGCTGATTTGTATCAGTGGAGGAAATTTCCATATCAGGAGTTTCCTTCACTGACAAAATCAATTCCAGATTATTTTAAGCAGGGGGGGCCCTGTGCATGGAGAGAGAGAGAGAAAGAAAGAGAGAGAGGGAGAGAGAGAGGGAGAAAGAGAGAGAGATGCAGGCATGTCTACATACCCAGCTAAAGATCAATATAGATACCTTTCTATATTTATGTGTGTATGTTTGAAATTCATAAATTCAGCAAGATACCCAACTTTATATAAAGATGCTTGAATTCACTATATAAAGTGTCATTTGTTTCTCTTCACCAAAGATACTTCAGAATTAATCTCTTTTCTCATATAATTCCAGGTAGAGAAGTCCTCTCATTTCATCCCCTTCCTTCCATACACAAGATATTTTGCAGTTCTTATCTGGTGTTATAAAACAAGCAAGAATGTCAGAGGTGGCCCTTTTAGACATCATCAATCCAACCTCTTCTTATTTATGGAGATTTTAAAGTCCAAATATGGGTAGTTACTTGTTCTAGAGCTTGCAATGAGTTCATGGAAGAGCTGGCACTAGAACCTCAATTTTCTGATTTCTTTGTACTTTTTACCATACTTTTTAGGGTCTGTCTCCTTTTTACTTTACTGTTCCACTTGGGTACAAGATGAAGCCTATGATAAAAAAAAAAGTAAAAGCTAATTGCAGAGTGGAATATGACAACAGAAGAAGCCTGGTCTAGGATAGAAAGAACCCTTATCCCAAGGACAGGTTCCTGTCACGGTAACAAGAAAAGCATGAACACCAACTCTCAAAGTAAATTGCTTTCTCTCTATAATATATGATCTCTTGCTCCAGTGCTAAAGCCACTTTTTAATGAGTTGGTAGGTAAATATGGAACTAGACAGGGAGAATTAGTTCATGCTTGTGAGGTTTCCAATATTGAGAGTGAAATGAAGATACAGATAGCAATTTGAATCTAATTTTCAAGCTTGCATGCATGAAGGGTCACAGAGGGAAGCTGAGGCTTACCAGGATATTGGGGGTGGGGGGAATGAGGGTGGGAGAGGGAGGGAGAGAGAAACAGCCTAACAGAAGACAAGCATTTCAAGCCCAAGAGACAAGGACAAGCAGGATGTAAATAAATAAGGCATTTAAACAAGGTAAATATAAGCAGAGAGATTCAAATAGCACAAATGGAATGGGTGGGAGCAATTTCCACTCAGTAGGCCAGGGCACAAGTGGGGCATTATGCACAATATTTAGGAAAATAGGACAAGTGACAGTGGGTGCAGTTAGCTTGTGACAGATGCTCCAGCTAGTGACTTAATAATGCTACTATGCCATCGTCACATACCTGTAGAGATGGAGATGATAGAAATAGAGATATTTAAAGAGAGAAAGTTTCTCCACTGGGAGTTCTCTATCCTGACTAAAGACCTGGATAAACACATCTGTATGTGGGCCTGTTTGTGTACAGCACACACATACAAACATCTTTATTCTATGTGTGTGTGATGTGATATCATTGGCCCTCTTCAAGAACGAAGGACAAACAACAACAGCAACATCTGTGTGCATGTGCATCTCTAGATATGTGATTTCATCATCGTAGGAAACTCCTGTGAAAGAAACTCCCTAAACCAATGAAGATTGGCAACTCTTCTGGGCCTTTTATAGAGTGTTTGCAATGACAGGCAATGAAAGCGTGAAGTGATTTGCCCATGGTCACATAATCACTATGAATTCAGGTCTTCTAATCTTCTCTCCATGGTCTCTGTGGTCCCACATAGCCTCTCATTCAATTTAATTGTAAAAGAATTAGAAGCAACACTAAAATCACAGACTATTAAAATGCAAAGAAAGGAAGCATATTGTCTTGGATAGAGAACTATACTTTGAGTCAGGGAGACTGTAGTTCAAATTTTACTTCAGATGGTTATTACAAGACACGGGACAAGTCACTTAGTGTCTCTGGGTTTCAGTTTCCTCATCTGTAAAATAAAGGAGTTGAATTCAGTGATTGCTAAGGTCTCTTCCAATTCTTGACCTTTGATTCTTTCATTCTTCGACATCATCTAGGCCAACCTGGTCAGTGAACAAATAAGAAAATTGGGGCCCAGACATGCAATGTGGCTCTTTCCAAATAATGAAAAATATTAAAAGAACCTGGACTCCTAATACTTGGAGCCATTTCTTTCCACTAACTCTAATCCAGGAGTTCTTAACCCTTTTATGTGTCATGGGCGTAGAACCCTTCAGCAGGCCGGTGAAGCCTATGGACTCTTTTCTCAGAATACTGTTAAATAATTGAAGGAAATGCTAAATTTCAGCTAGATGTTAGTGAAAATAAAGATGTAATTTCCCCACCTAAATTCATAGGCCTCATAAAATATATCTAGGATTCCATAGATTCCCAGGTTAAGTGTCTACTCCAGTGTCAAATTCTTGTCATGTGCTCCTTGATGCAATTATTAAGCTTATGAGGAAATAAATGATTTTATTAGTGAGTACATCAAAATAGTCTAACTGGCAAAATACTATTTTTCCAACTATTGAAAACTTAAACAACAATAGAAAAAACAGGCTGAACAAAACTTATATGTAACAAAGCAAAGGGTTCTAAGGAGGCAAGAATCAGCTATCTTTCCATCAGGCAAGGAGGTTTAATTAGTTAGGTGACATGCACAGAAATTAAGGTGGAAACAAATAATATTTGGTTAACATCAGCTGCTTAACCAGAATATCACCAAACTAATAGAATTAGGAAGTCAGCAAGCATTTATTAAGCACCTACCATATACCAGGCACTGTACTATTCCCTGAAGATACAAAGAGGCAAAAACACATCCTGCCCTCAAGGAGTTTATAATCCAGTGACAGACACAACATGCAATAATTGTGTACAAACAAGCTATATATAGGCTGTATGTGTATGTGTATATATACATGCATACATACATACATATGTATATATATATACACACATATATGCCATGTGCTATATAGTATATTACACACATACATGTGTATCAACCTATATATATATAAAGTAGAGGCTGATATCACATGTGTATTCATCCAGTTTCTTCATTAAGATGCCCCATAGCCTAATGATCTGGCCTTCTTTCATTTTTACTTTCCTGTAATTTAGATCTTGTTATCGATAGAGCCTAAAATAGGAAACTATTCTGAGCCATCATACTGGCAATTGTTTACTATTTTTTAAGCTTCCAGAACATTAGTAACTAAACAGAATGTGTCATGATACACGTGACTTCTTTCTGTTCTATCAGAACAAATATTCTGATATAGTTTGTCCCACGTATATGTCCCACATATTGGCTAGATAATCATAGGCTGCCACTAGCATCATAAACAAACATCCATCTGTAACTTCTCTAGCAGATAAAGCTCTTCACTGTCTAACACCAGCCTACCTTTCTAGGTATACTGCATGACTCCACTTCACACATAACATATTCTAACCAAACCTCATAAATAACATTTCCCTTTCCATTATTAATGCCTTCATTGCTCTAATTTCTTTTTATTTACTTTGTTATGTTTATTTATAATAATAACTATTATTATAGCATTTATATAGTACTTCAGTGTTTGCAAAGCACTTGATGAATATTAACTTATTTGATGCTCACAGCAACCCTGCGAGGTAGGTTCTATTATTATCATCTCCATTTAACAGATGATGAAACTGAGGAGGAAGTCAAGTGAACAGCCTAGAGTCACACAGCTAATAAGTGTCTAAAGCCAAATATGAACTTAGGTCTTAGTGATTTCAGAGCCAGTGCTCTATCTACTGTGCCCTCGAGAATAAAGAATGCTTATATGTGTCCTTGTAATCCCAACGTGTAGCATAGTTCCTAACACAATGATTGATGTTTAATGGATGAATGAGGGATAAAACCATAAAAGTAAATGGTCAATTGGGGAAAACTAGTGTATCTGAGCAGTTCTGAAAGGAGGGTCCTGTAAATCAGGAGTATAGTTTGAATTAGGTAATGGGTCAGGAATGGGAATACTCAAGATAGGGCCTGACTAATCAGGCAGGCACAGGGCAACAGAGTGAGCACTAAGCTGATATGGAATGTAGGGAGATTCTGACTAGCAGATCAGAACTACAGAGTTAGAACTGGGAGGTACATGAGAAATCTAGTACAAATACCCAAAAGACTCAGAAAAGTCATTTGTACAAGTTGACGGAGCTAGTTATTAGCAAGAGATGGGACCAGAAACCAGGCCTATGAAATCACAGTGTAATGTTCCACTACAATCTACTGCCTCCAATCTCACCACAAGAAACCAATCAAAAAGGTTAAGTGGAATGAATCAGACCAAGGGCATGCTGGCAAATGTGAATCAACCAGGTCTTTGAAAAAAAATGCATGCATGACATACTTTTAGGTTGAATCTGAATCATTAAGATTTTCTCCTTGATTTCCTTTAGTCTAGAAAAATCAACAAAACAGTAAACTGAGCCCTGATGTGTAGTATTTTCCAATTTCCAAGAAGTAAATGTTCACACTAAAAGTTTAACAATCAGCTTGCCAGTTATAGTTTGGGCCCAACACATCCATGAGTAAGATCCAGGCAAAAGAAAAAGGAAAACTATATAGGGTATTCCAAAGAAGCTTTCACCCATCAGAAGTAAACTCTCACAGAGCTCTCAGAAATGAAGTGAACTTTTTTCACCGTGTTCCCCTACACCTCAACTCCAAATGCTGTATTTCATTTTAATAAAGCCACATTTGATCAGTTCTTATCCCTGGCTCATTCCATGCAAGACTATTTTCATACAAACATCATCCATATGTTTCTGATCCATTTATACATAACTTAACCAAAATATTGTTTTGTGAGAGATATCTGATGCCAAGAAGTATTCTGAGTGATTTTAAATAAACCTTTAAAAACGCTTTCCCCTCCACTGGAATAATAATAAAATAATCAGCTACATATTATAAAAACAATAATATAATCAATAGCTAACCAGTCCAAGTCTTCTTCTATGATTATTTTAAATACCTCTTGGAAATAAAATAAGTTTCTTTGTTTATTAAAAAAAAAGTGTACCCTTCTTTGAGTTCCCAATAGATTGTCTTTCTCAGTATGTTTCTTTTATCAGAATGCTTTGCTACTCAGAATAGCTATTTCATTTTGTAATTTTTTTAAGTTTTATTGCTGTCTTTTGTTTTTACATCACAGTAATTTTTCCTTATGTTCCTCTTTTTCCCCATTGAATCCTCCTTTGTCACAATGAAAAGAAACTAACAGAATGACTTCATCTGACAGTATATGCAACATTCTGAACCAATAATCCCCTTCCTTATGCTCTCAGTGGAAGGAGGAAAGTATGCTTTATCATTGATGCTCTGGGACCGGGATTAGTCATTAAAAGCAATCTGAGCCAGGCTGCCTTTTATCGTTGTTTTCATTTACATTATCGTAATCACGTTGCACGTTGTTCTCCTTGTGCTGTTTCCTTTGTTCTGTGACAGTTCATAAAAATCTTTCTGTTTCTGTAATTTCCTCCTATTTGTCATTTTTATTGCACAATAATATCTAGATGGTTATTTTAACCAGTGTTCAAAAAAAGTCAATTGTGTATACCCATTCATTCACTATTATCATAATAAAAAAATAGCCATGCAGGTAAACACTTCAGCTCCTCAAACTTTGCCATGAGCTTTGAAAGGGACTCAATATAAGGGAGGAGCCATAGGTTGTATTTGTAGATGCACAGACACAGGTGCCAGTTTTATTATACTAAGAGGTTGCCTGATGATACCACATTTATAGCACCCTTTAAGGATGATATCTTTGAAACTCATTTGTTAAATAGTAAAAATAGCTAGTATTTATAGAATATTTTAAAGTTTTCAAAATTCTTTATAAGAAGTATCTCATTTTATCTTCACAACAACCCTGGGTAGTAAATGAAATTGTTATTCTTATTTTACATATTAGTAAAATGAGGCAGATAGTGAGTCACACAGAGTCTGAGGTCAGATTTGAATTCAGGTCTTCCTGACTTTGAGTCCAATACTTAATCTGCCATGCCATTTAGATGCTTAAAGTAAAGGAATTCATCATGGAAAATCATGGGAAAGCAAATGAATATGAAATGTCTGAAATCAGTGAGTGGGCCTCCATAGTAAGTGGGGAATCTCATTTTAATGAATGGTCATATTTCCTGGGATAGTGTATGTATTTTTTTTTTCCTGGGCACTCTGTGAGCTCTGATGTCTCATGCAGCCTTAGAAGTCTGCAATATTAAGATTTGGTCCACGTAGCATGCTGTAATGACTCTAAAGAAGCTTATTGCAGCCACTCTTTGCCAGAATGAATAAGAGTAAATTCCTTAATTGTCTCTATTTAAAAGATCAGAGTATTATTGCTATTGTATATATGTCAATATCATAATAACCATAAATTAAAAATCAGAATGAACCAACATCTTTAAGTCAAATGTACAACTTTTCTCTCTCTATTTTACTTACCTACCAAAATACATCAACACATTTATAACATGGTACACAAATGTCTGCTAGTGTGTATCACAAGTAGATTCGTGTCTTGGTGGATGGGAAACAGAGGAATGAATATGCACATAAAAAGGATAGAAAAAAAGAGAATGCAAATGTAGTGTAGGAGTGAGAGGAGGTAGGTGACAAATAGAGCAATAAAGCCTGTCACCACAAACTGCTAACGCTTATGCAATTGAATATATTGAGAGATCTAAATACCTGGTGGGTCTAAAGGTGTGCAAAACAACTAAAATGAGATCTTAGAAAAATCAGTTCCTTTAAAGACATGACATCCACAACTCCACTGAAATATTATAACACAATTTCATGTTAGGGATATTCATAGAAAAACCATGTTGCTGTTTAAGTATTCACAAATTTGACATATAGTGGAATCTTGCTATTTTTATATTTGTCAACAACAAAATTCTCTTCTAGCTCTACTGTTTGTTCTAAATTTGCCCAAAGGCAGAAATTTGCCTCAGGGGAAAAAAAATACCTTCTGCAAAAAAAAAAAAGAAATTGTCTTCTTTCTCATTGAATTGTAAGCTTGGCATCAACATATTTTTTCTGGAACATAAGGTAAACATTTTCAACATAAATTCAGAGATCTTTTACCTTTTGGGTTGACTGAGTTCTTATTAACTACTGGGTTAATAGAAACATCATACAGTAAGAATCAGATTTCACCGTCACACAATGGGAAGTTGACATAAAGACTACTTAATGGGAGGCTGTGGCCAATAACTAAAAACGCAAGACCAATATGAGTGAATTCAAATTATACAGAAGATTATTCAACCTTTTCTTCTTTTATTTCTGAGATTGGCTAGTTGTTGTCCTTTTTGCTCAGAGGATCAAAATAACATCACTATATTGGGGCCAAGGTAGAGTGTGTCCAACTGTGGCTGATCAGACCAATATGAGCTCGGAAGGCTGTACCACAGATCAAGCACAAATAGTCCATGTGAACACTTGGAGTGAAGATGTCTCTAAATGTATGCATCTGTTTCTTTTGAGCTACTGCAATTCTGCTTTGCTCATAAAGCACAACCTCTTGTTTGATGTGGGCATGCTATATTAGGTGATCCTGTGCCAGTGTCTCCCATGTCTCCCAATCAATTCCAAAGTTCTTCAAAGAGGCCTTGAGAGTGTCATTGTGTTACTTCTTCTTACCTCTGTGTGAGTGCTTGCCTTGTATGAGTTTTTCATAAAATACTTTTTTAGACAAACATACATTTGGCATTCAAACAGCATGGACAGCCCATTGGAGTTGTGCTCGCTGCAGCAGAGTTTAAATTTTTGACAGTTCTGAGGTAGACAATATAGCTAGAATATGTTATAATATGTCTTTCTTTGATATTTCCACTTATGCTTGTGAGTTATCTGGAACCAATTAATGAAATTCTTTTGGAAATAGATAATGTAGAGAAGTGTTGGCCAACCTCCATGATTCCATGTCAAAAAAAGAAAAAAAACTTATCCGGGGCTTAGAAACTATTATTACTCTCCACTCCTCTAGAACAGGAAAGTTCCTACCTCTGTCTAATGACCAATTATACACTGGGAGAGTCCAGTTCTGATGTTAAGATTCTGCCAAACTTCTATTTCTTTTCCTTTTGCAATATTCTGTTAAATAGATAATTACAGGTAGAATTCCACTTCAATAAATAGCCCTGAAAAATCCAGTTCTATATAAGGAAGTTATTTCCATTTCCCAGAGGATAGTTTTTGCAGCCCAGGATTGCATTAGCTTTTCTGGCATTCATATCACCCCGCTTTGCTGCTGTGGATACAATGAATTTTGTTTGATGGAAAAAAATCCTGTATGACAGATTATATTCCTCAACCCCCAGCCATTTAGCAGTTAATCTACTGAAAGAGGATCTCATCCTGGTGGTGCAGTATTTATGTACAGAAATAGTACCTGGATACCTATATTATGTAAAAAAATTCTTAATTAAATTGGATATCCTTTTGAAAACATCATGTTGGTGATGGAAAAGGGTGGTTATAAATGGTCACAGTTGTCTTTTTTGTTATGTAAAAAAAAAAAGATCACTCAATTCAGTAATTGAACAGTTGTTACTTGTTATAGATTTCCTCTCTCCAGAACCATATTCAGGTCATAGACTACCTATCCCTATGTGGTAAGGGCATATAAGTTAAGGGCTATAGATTGGTACCTCAATAAGTATCAGGGTACAAGTAGCAAAAGCTGTAGGGGAGTTCAGGGCTAAGAAAGTGAATTATAATGAGTATGAACAGAAAATACAGGGAATCCAAGGTCACATGGGAGAATGTGCAACATAGGAAGGCAAGTGTTTAATTTCTTTGTTAGTCACTTCTATTTATCCTCAAACAAGTAACTTCATACCATTCAATTCAATTCAGTCAAAATTTGAACATTTGCCATGAACAGGGTACTGTGCTACAGCATGGGGATAAACAGATAACAAACAAAGCAGACCCTACCTTCAAGGAGGTTCCATTCTATTGGATGATAGAGTATAACATATTCTAGATATCTTGTCTATCCCAGAAATAAAAGGAGAAAAGTTTGAATAAATGTCATTGTAATTTTAATTCACTCTCTTCACACATGGAAATATCTTAGCAAAAATAAGATAATCTGAGGACAGGGATGGACACTATCATTGTTAGAAATCATTAAGAGGACACCTAAGCTGAGCTGAGTTTTGGATAAAGCTAAAGATTATAAGAAGTTGGGGTAGGGATCTTGCCTCCTCTTACTCATGACTCATTCTAGAATCTCCCTTGGCACCTTTAGCTTCCTCACCTTGAAACAGACTACCAATATCCCTCTACAAGGCCCAACACCCTTCTTTCATTGGTGAGTTTCCTTTGGTGCCTCCATTTTGTGGATGGGGCCAGGCAAGCCTGTCTCCCTTTCCCTCCTGACCTTGTTCCTGACTTTCTGAACTTCAAAACCATGACCCTATACTGGGTACCTTGACTCCCTCTACTTTTCAGATTTCCTTTGTGTGTTGTCTTTCCTCATTAGAACACAAGCCTCTTATAGGAAGAGACTGTTTTTCTTTGCCTACGTTTGCATCGCCAGTGTTTATCACAGTGCATGATACATACTAAGTACTTGATCAATACTTATATCCTGCCTTCATTATTTCAAAGCATGTAGGGGAGTTCATGCGAAATTATGGATAAGTGTGGAAGATAAAATGTTGAGTTAAGGTAACAAGAACAAGTAGAGAAATTTGGCTTAAGCCAAAATGCAAGAAAGATAGTACTATGGAAGGCAGACTGGAGCAAAACTCTGGAGTTGTTTTCATTATTTAGTTGAGTAGTTTGGATCTTATCATTAAAACAACAGGAGGACATAATGTGACCAGACCTGGGCTTTAGGAAGATTACTTTGGTAGATGTCTGGAAGATGGATTGGAGAGAAGAAACAGGAACCAGGGAGAGAAATGGTGAGAGAGTAGTTCATATGAAAAAGTGATGGGGCCCTAAACTAGATATGGAGGCAGATAAGAAAGATACTGTGGAGGTAACTGATTCCCGAGGATGAGGGAAAGGAAATCATGGATGGGATGATTTTGAGGTGGTGACCCCGGGTGACTAGAAAACTGGTGATGGCCTCAATATAAATAGTGAGTTATGAAGTTATGGGGAACCCCACCCATCCTTTACTGCATGAGAAAATTCCTGCACACAGAGCTTATCAGTTGATCAATTTTTGGTCTCTGCCACTAGCAGTATGAAGTGCTTCCTCAAATAAAAAGTTTAAGACACGTTTATCTGGTAGGAGAAGAAATGCTAGAAAACAAAAGTTCGGAGGGGAGAGACCCTCTGACACTGTCTGAGATCACTGAGGTTAGAGGGTGGAACAGAAACCTTGGGATACCACAAGGCTACTTCTGGTGAAGTCACTGGAGGGGTTGAGGAGTTCATTTGGGATACAGACCCTCCAGGTGAGGAGCAGGAAGCTTCCTCTTTTAAGTAATTATTCTTACTAACTTAATGGTAAACTCAATTATTTTAATGGTGCTGAAATCAAGTGCTCTCAGTTCTCTCTAAATGTGAGCCCTGCAGGATAAGGCCACAATCACTCCAGCCTAGTTACACCTCTGTATGATTCAAAGGTAGGCCAGATGAATTGACTTAGAAGATTATGCTAGGAGCAGAAGTTGCTCATTCGCCAAAGTTCCAGGGCTACATGTGTGAGTATGTCAAGGCATCTTGGTAATACTCTTCCTAGAGGTATTTTCTTTATGGTAATCCTTCTACAAACATGTGAGTGTGTTATTACAATGAGACATATAGAACAGCTTGATAGGCCATCATTTACTCAGGCAACTAACACTCTTGGTTTCATTTCCTGAAAATTTATGCTTTTAAATCCTTCTGATCCTGAAGATCCTCATCATGTACTAACAATTCACTATCAGTGATTTTCAAAGGGTCTGACAAGGAATTTTCACTAAGTGTTCCTGGAAAATTGTAAGGAATCCTTCACACATGTGGGAGGGAGTCTCCCGTATTGTTGCCATCTCAAATGTCTACTGTGCTGTCACTCCTCATAAAAGAACACTGAGCAGTGAAGGAAAATAGTAATTTGCAAACCACTACACTGGGCTGCCCAAATATTCTGTACTCAATTTTTCTTCACCTTAGAGGCAGCTAGGAGGTGTAGCAGATAGAACATTTGACCTGAAGTCAGGGAGAACTAAGTTGAAATATGGCCTCAGACACTTACCATGTGACCCTGGGCAAGTCACTTAATTTCTTTTGTTTGTCTCATTTTTGTTATCAGTAAAATGAGGTAATTATGCCTTCTACCTCACAGGGTTGTTGTGAGGATCAAATGAGATATTTATATAAAAAATAAAAACACAGCACAGTGCCAGGCACACAGTAGGTGTTATATAAATGTTTACTCCTTTCCCTTCCCTTTCACCTCAATATTCTCTGGTATAGCTACTAGTAAAACCTAACATAGTGTGAACTTTAAACTTTGGATATCAGAACACCTTGGAATCAACCAAAGACCATTAGAACTGCAAAAGTGTAAGAAGTCTTCTCATCCCTCATTTTACAGAGAAGGAAACTATGTTCAAGAGGTGTTAAATGTTTTGACCACATTACCACCCTTCTCAGAAACCTTGAACGGTTCCCTATTGCCTTCAGGGTAGAAGACCAACTCCTTTGTTAAGCATTAAAATCCTTTCACAATCTGGCTTTAACCTATTTTTTCCAGACCTATTTCACATTGCTCCTTTTACACACTCTATGTACCAGCCATCTCATTTACTTCTTGCTTTTTTTAATTAATTAATTTTTAGTTTTAAACATTCACTTCCTTATGATTTTGAGTTTTAAATTTTCTTTCCCTCCCTCACCTTCCCCCCTCCCCAAGATGGTATGCAATCTGATATAAGTTCTACTTATACATTCATGTTAAACATATTTTCATATTAATCATGATGTAAAGCAGAATTAGAACTAATAGGAGGAACTACAAGAAAGAAGAAACAAAACAACAAAAGAAAAGGAGTGCAGATAGTATGCTTCCATCTGCATTCAGATTCCAAAGTTCTTTCTCTGGATGTGGATAGCATTTTCCATCGTGAGTCTTTTGGAGTTGTCTTAGATCCTTGCATTCCTGAGAAGAGCAAAGTCTATCAAAGTCAGTCATTGCACAATGTGGCTGTTACTATGTGCAATGTTCTCCTGGTTCTGATTATTTCACTCAGCATCAGTTCATATAGGTCTTTCTAGCTTTTTCTGAAGTTTATCTGCTCATCATTTCTTAGAGCACAATAGTATTCCATTACATTCACATAACACAACTTGTTCAGTCATTCCCCAATTGATGGGCATCCCCTCAATTTCCAATTCTTTGCCACCACAAAAAGAGCTGTTATAAATATTTTTGTATATGTGGGTCCTTTTCCCATTTGTACGATCTCTTTGGGATACAGACCTAGAAGTGCTATTGCTGGGTCAAAGGATATGCATAGTTTGATAGGCCTTTGGGCATAGTTCCAAATTGCTCTCCAGAATGGTTTGATCAGTTCACAACTCCACCAACAATTCATTGGTCCTCCAATTTTCACACAACTTCTCCAACATTTTTCGTTTTCCTGTTTTGTCACATTAACTATTCTGGAAGGTG
Source organism: Vombatus ursinus (assembly GCF_900497805.2). Classification (NCBI taxonomy): domain Eukaryota; kingdom Metazoa; phylum Chordata; class Mammalia; order Diprotodontia; family Vombatidae; genus Vombatus; species Vombatus ursinus. The sequence continues at coordinate 7,105,504 of NW_020954648.1, forward strand.
TGATATGGTACCTCATCATTTTAATTTGCATTTCTCTAATCAATAGTGATTTGGAGCATTTTTTTCATATTAATTTTTTCATCTGAAAACTGCCTGTTCATATCCTTTGACCATTTATCAATTGGGGAAAGACTTGTATTCTTATAAATTCAACTCAGTTCTCTATATATAATTTTGGAAATGAGAACTTTATCAGAGACACTGGCTGCAAAAAGTGTTCCCAAGCTTTCTGCTTCCTTTCTGATCTTGGTTGCATTGGATTTGTTTGTGCAAAAACTTTTTTAATGTAATGTAATCAAAATCATCCATTTTGCATTTCATAATGTTCTCTATGTCTTGTTTGGTCATAAATGCTTTCCTTCTCCATAGATCTGACAGGTAAACTATTCCTTGCTCTCCTAGTTTGCTTATGGTATCAGTCTTTATATCTAAATCATGTGCTCATTTTGACTTTGTCTTGGTATGTGGTGTGAGATTTTGGTCTATGCCTAGTTTCTGCTATACTTTTTTCAAATTTTCCCAGCAGTTTTTGTTAAATAGTGAATTCTTATCCCAGAAACTAGAGTTTTTGAATTTATCCCATAGTAGATTCCTATAGTTATTGACTATTTCATCTTGCATACCTAACCTGTTCCACTGATCCACCACTCTGTTTCTTAGCCAGTACCAAGTAGTTTTGATGATTGCTGCTTTATAATACAATTTTAGATCTGGTACAGTGAGGCCACCTTCCCTTTCATTTCTTTTCATTAGTTCCCTTGATATTCTGAATGTTTTCTTCCTCCAGATGAATTTTGTTATTGTTTTTTCTAGTTCTATAAAATAATTTTTGGTAGTTTGATTGGTATGGCATTGAATAAGTAAATTAATTTAGGTAGAATTGTCATTTTTATTATATTAGCTTGGCCTACCCATGAGCAACTGATATTTTCCCAATTACTTAGATCTGACTTTATTTGTGTGCAAAGTGTTTTGTAATTGTGTTCATATAGTTCTTGGGTTTGTTTTGGCAGGTAGACTATTTCTGAATATTTCATGATGTCTACAGTACCTTTAAATGGAATTTCTCTTTCTATCTCTTGCTGTTGGGCTTTGTTAGCAATATATGGAAATGCCAGTGATTTCTGTGGGTTTATTTTACATCCTGCAACTTTACTAAATTTGTTTATTATTTCAAGTAATTTTTACTTGATTTTCTAGAATTCTCTAAGTATACCATCATTGCATCTGCAAAGGGTGATAGCTTTGTTTCTTCTTTGCCTATTCTAATTCCTTCAATTTCTTTTTCTTCTCTTATTGCTAAAGCTAACATTTCTATTACAATACTGAATAACAGGAGTGATAATGGATACCCTTGTTTCACCCCAGATCTTATTGGAAATGCTTCTAGATTATCCCCATTACATATAATGCTTGCTGATAGTTTTCAATAGATCCTACCTATCATTTTAAGGAAGATTCCATTTATTCCTATGCTCTCTAGTGTGTTTAATAGGAATGGGTATTGTATTTTGTCAAATTTTTTTTTCTGCGTCTATTGAGATAATCATATGATTTCTGTTAGTTTTGTTGTTGATATGGTCAACTATGCTGATAGTTTTCCTGATAATGAACCAGCCTTGCATTCCTGGTATAATTCCTACCTGGTCATAATGTATAATCCTCGAGATAAGTTGTTGTAATCTCTTTGCTAATATTTTATTTAAAAATTTTGCATATATATTCATTAGGGAAATTGGTCTATAATTTTCTTTCTCTGTTTTGGCTCCTCCCAGTTTAGGAATCAGCATCAAATCTGTATCATAAAAATAATCCTTCACCAGATTTTCCAAGTAGTTTATATAGTATTGGAATTAATTGTTCTTTAAATGTTTGATAGAATTAACTTGTAAAACCATCTGGCCCTGGAGATTTTTTTCTTCTAGAGTTCATTGATGGTCTGTTCAATTTATTTTTCTGAAATGGGATTATTTAAGTATTTTATTTCCTCTTTTGTAAATCTGTACAATTTATATTTTTGTAAATATTCATCCATTTCACTAAGATTGTCAAATTTATTGGCACACAGTTGGGCAAAATAGCTTCTAATTATTGTTTGATTTCCTCTTCCTTGGTGGTGAATTCACCCTTTTCATTTTTAATGCTGGTAATTTGGTTTTCTTTTTTCTTTTTTTAATCAAATTAACCAAAGGTTTATCTATTTTATTGGGTTTTTTTTTTCATAAAACCAGCTCTTGGTTTTATTTATTAGTTCAATAGTTTTCTTAATTTCAATTTTATTATTCTCTCTTTTGGTTTTCAGAATTTCTAACTTGGTATTTAATTGTGGATTTTTAATTTGTTCTTTTTTTCTAGCTATTTTAGTTGCATGCCCAGTTCATTAATCTCTTTCTTCTCTGTTTTATTAATGTCAACATTGGAGATATAAAACTTCCCCTAAGAACTACTTTGATGGCATCCCATAAGTTTTGGTATGTTTTCTCATTATTGTCATTCTCTTGTATGAGGTTATTGATTGTTTCTATGATTTGTTTTTTGACCCACTCATTCTTTAGGATTAGATTACTTAGTTTCCAATTAGTTTTTATTCTATCTTTCCATTGCCCTATATTACATGTAATTTTTATTGCATCTTCATCTGAAAAGGATGCATTTAATATTTTTGCCTTTCTGCATTGGATTGTGAGGTTTTTATGCCCTCATATGTGGTCAATTTTTTGTGTAGGTGCCATGTACTGCCAAGAAAAAGGTATATTCATTCAATTTTCTCAATTATCTAACTTTTCTAAATTCTATTCATCTCTTTACCTTCTTTCCTGTTTATTTTGTGGTTAGATTTATCTAGCTCTGAGAGGGGGAGATTGAGATTCCCCACTACCTTGTTTTGTTGTCTACTTCTTTCTGTAATTCCTTTAACTTCTCTTCTAAGTGTTTGGAAGCTATACCACTTGGTGCATATATGTTTAGTAATGATATTATTTCGTTGTCTGTGGTACCTTTTAGCAGGATGTAGTTTCCTTCCTTTTTTCTTTGAATTAGATCTATTTTTGCTTTTAATTTGTCTGATATCAAGCTTGCTACCCCTGTTTTTTTTAACTTCAGCTGAAGCATAGTATATTCTGCTCCAACCTTTTACCTTTGCTCTGTGTGTATCCTGTATCCCTCTGCTTTAAATGTCTTTCTTGTAAACAACATATTGTAGGATTTTGGTTTTTAATCCAGTCTGCTAACAGGTTCTGTTTTATGGGAGAGTTTATCCCATTCATATTCACAGTTATGACTACTATCTGTGTCTTTCTCTCCATCCTACCCCCCGCCCAGGTTATGCTTTTCTCTCTCTTTTCTCCCTTTCCCTCCTCACTAGAGTTTTGCTTTTGACCACCACCTCCCTCAGTCTGCCTTCTCTTCTATTAGCCCCCTCCCTTTTCTTGCCCTTTTACCCTTACTACTTCTCCCTTCTCTTCTATCCAACACCTTCCTTTTCTTTCCCCCTCCTACTTCCTATAGGGTGAGTTAGATTTCTATACCTGAGTATGTTATTCCCTCTTTGAGCCAAATCTGATGAAGGCTCAAACAATGCTCCTTTCTTTCACCCTCCTTTCTCCCTCCCTTCTTTCCCTCTGCTATAATAGGTTTTTGTGTCTTTTCACATGATGTGATTTACTCTTGTCTGCCTCCTTCTTTGCTCTTCTTTGAGAACAATACTTTTTCTGCACTTAATTAGATTTTTTATCATCACATCAAAGTCAAATTATACCCATGCCCCCTGTCTATGTATACCCCTTTTATATGTCATAATAATGATACAATTCTCAAGAGTTACAAGTATAATCTTCCCTTGTATGGATGTAACAATTTGCCCTTATTCATAACATGTTGTTATTTTTTTTCTTTCCTGGTTACCTTTTTATGCCTCTCTTGTGTCTTGTATTTGAAGATCAAATTGTCTGTTGAACTCCGGTCTCTTCTTCAGGAAGGTTTGGGAGTCCCCTATTTCATTGAATGTCCATCTCCTCCCCCAAAAGATTATGCTCAATTTCACTGGGTAGTTGATCCTTGGTGGTAATCCAAGCTCCTTTGCTTTATGGAATATCATATTCCATACCCTTGATGATTTCCTGAAAGATGCTGTCTGTCTAGGCTCTGTTTTTCATCATGTTTTTTAGGTAGACTAATAATTTTTAAATTGTCCCCCCTAGCTCTATTTTCCAGGTCAGTTGTTTTTATCAATGAGGTATTTTACATTTTCTTCTATTTTTTCATTCTTTTGTTTCTGTTTGACTGATTCTTGATATCTCATAGAGTCATTAACTTCCACTTGCCCAGTTCTAATTTTTAATGAATTATTTTCTTCTATTAGATTTTGTGCCTCCTTTTCCATTTGGCCAATTCTATTTTTTTAAGGAGTTGTTTTCTTCATGTACTTTTTTTCAATTTGGCTAATTGTGTTTTTAAGGACTTACTTTCTACAGTCAATTGTTGTCCTTTCTTTTCCAAGCTATTGACTCTCTCTTGCATACCTCTCATTGCTTTTCCCAACTTTTCTTCTACCTCTTTTATTTGAATTTTAAAATCCTTCTTGAGCTCTTCCAAGAAGGCTTTTTGGACTTGAGACCAGTTCATATTCCAATTTGAGATTTTGGAAGTGGGTATATTGATAATGTTGTCCTCCTCTGAATTTGTGCCTGGATCTTCCCTGTCCCCATAATAAGAATCCATGGTCATTGTCTGTTTCTGCTTTTTGCTCATGATGTTTGCTTATTTCCTGGCTTTTAAAATTGAACTCTCCTGTTGGAGTGCAGACCCAAGGTTCTTGTCCTGGGAGCCTGGTACTTGGTCACTAGCTTTGTGTGCTGTGGCCTCAGGTGCTGGCAGCTGGAGGCTGTAGGGGTCTGGCAGCTAACTTGGTACTGAACTAGGGTCAGCAACACTGGAGCTCTTGGGGTGGGGGTAGGGAGTCTGGCCCCTGGAGGATTCCTGCTCACCTGTGCTTTTTTAAAGCACTCAAATGTTTGGCTGCTAAACGATGTCTGCCAACCTGGAGCTATGCCTCCTGGAGTTGTGCTTCCTGGAGTTGTGCTGAAGCACTGGGAGATTTGGCTGCTGGAGAACACTAGCACACATGGTGATTTTCTGAGCTGGTGTCTACTGGTTTTTCTGCCTGTGCTGAGACACTGGGGGGAAGGGGTGTCCTGGTGTTGGCACTTGCCTATTCCACCACTCTGCGGCTCAGGATTTCTCCCTGGTTTGTTGAGGTGGAGCTTGCCACTGGTTTGCTGAATGCCTCTAATTTTTAAATGCTCCCCCTGCCCCAGAGTGAGATGGACCTTTGACATAAATCCCCCAAGCTTCCTGGGCTACAAGACTGCTTCACCCCTTCTTTCTGCTGGCTCAGCTGTTCCAGGGTTTTTCCTAGGGTGATATTTTCTGGGCCTTCACAGGTCAAGAAGTGGGGATGAGAGCCATTTACTTCTTACTCCACCATCTTGACTCCCAGAAGTCAATCCACTTCTTGTTTTTAATAAATAATATCCCTTTTCCCACTTCCTGATAAAAGGAACAATGGTATACCATGCCTGTATACCATTGTTCCTTTTATCAGATTATTGAAAGCATTAAGTCCCTTTCAAGATGCAACTCAATTCTCTTGGGGAAGTACTTCCTGATACCCCATCTTGTCCTTAGTGCTTTCTCTCCCAAATTATTTGTGTTTACTTATCTGTGAACTTACTTTATCCTGTAGCAGAATGTAAGCTCCTTGAAGGCAGGTATTATTTCATTTTTTTCCTATAGTATCCTCAGTGCCTAACACAGTGCTTTGCATATAGTAGCCACTTAATATTTACTTATTGAATTGAATTGAATTGCCCAAAGACATAACCAGCCAATGATAAAGGAAGGACTAGAACCCAGGGTCTTTTTACCTCATAGTCTACACCTATTCCTACTACATATTTCATGAAATCATTGACCCAGACAAGTCTCAAGGGATCATCAAGCCCCTGGCCTTCAGGCAGATAAGGGATTATTCTTCATACGGGGTTGGGGGATTTATTAAATGTATTAAACCTCTGTAAACTGACCTCCAACATTACACTTAGAAGCACAGAATTTGAGTTGGAATGGCATTATCTAGTCAACAGGTGTCAAATTCCCAAGTGCAGCCCAAATCAAATTCTAGATTAAAATGTAACTAGGAAATGTTTAACAAAATAGACAAAAGCACAACACAACATAAATAATTTTAATTCGTAGCTTTTTAAGCCATTATGTGTCTGCCAGGGATGCTTTCCTATCTGAGTTTGACACCACTGAACTCAACCAATCTCTCAACTCAGGAAGTCCTGCCCTCTTTAACATCCCCAACAAGTGGCCATCCAGAATCTCCTTGAATACTTCCAATGGCATAGAACTTGTTACTTCTCAGAGAAGACTATTACATGTCTGGAACTTTCTAATTGTTAGGAAGTTTTTCCTTTCACCTTAACCAATATCTATGAATCTATAATTCCCATTCATTTCCCCCTCAACTCTACTCTCTAGGCTCAAATCCTTCTTTCACATAACTATTCCTCAAATTTTTGGTAAATATTTGTAATTGTTTCAACTATTCCACATATAACATAATTTTCATATCCTTTCCTAATCCCATCTACCATCCTATGGATGTGTTTTTCTTGTTCTGGACACAATACTTCTATTAATGCAACCTATGATTCCTCTGGATTTTTGTAGCTGTGTCACAGTGCTGGTTTGTATTAAGGATGCAATAGACTTCCTATTTGTGATCATCCCAAAGCAGACAAGGAGAATATTTTTTTTTACTTTTGATAATTATAAGTAAAAAAATCTACTGCTTTTTGATCACAATAAACCCTTCTTCCCTTCCACAACATATTCCTTAAGAGGCAGAAGCAAAACAACATACATGATGCAGTGGGAAGAATGCTGGGTTTGGAGTTAGAGAAGCTGAGTTTAAATTTCTTCTCTGCCACTCATCACCCGTGTGACCTTGTAATGGTCACTCCATGTCTGGGGACTTCTGTTCCTCCTACTGTGAAATGACAGAGTTTTGCTGGATGATCTCTAAAGTTCCTGCCAGCATTCAATCTTTGATCCCAAGTACTTGAGTAAGTTGATGATGATAGACAATGTGAAGCTTTCTTTAGGTTTTCATGACTAAACTTGCCATCACATCACTTGGCAAAGGGTTTCAGTTGAACTGATTATACAGAAATATCACATTTCAAAAATCACATAGATGGCCAATGAGTAATATATATTAAATATATGTTAAATTTTTAATGGTAGACTGGTGCCATCTTGGCATGAAAGTTTCAAAGTGTTTATATTTCTGTATATTGTACCTGCCCACTAGATTATACGCTCCATGAAGTTAGGGATCCTGTTTTATTTTCTTTGTGTCTTCTCTAAAGTCTAGCACAGTGTTTTGTGCATTTTATGTACTTAACGAACATTTGTTAAAATGCATTAAATTAAATTGTATTTGGCTAGATTCTAGAGTTGGCTAGAGAAACACTGCAGCATAGAGAACACAGAATTGACTTTAAAGCCAGACGACCCAGGTTTAAGACACACCTCCAACATATACTTACTGTGTGACCACATGCAAGTCCATTAATCTTTCAGTGACTTTGGAGATTCTCTAAGATTATAAATTGCAGAGAAAAAGTCAACCTGTATTGGTAGAGAGAGTTTCCTTACTTTATACCAATGAAATTGCAGGTCTGGTATCTGTTCCTAGAGTTACTAAGGTTGATGGTATAACAACATTGGTATACTAGTTTGATATTTTAATGGTAAATTACAGGTGCTATTGAAAGTTCTGCTGACTCAGTGACCATATGTTCCCATTCTGTTGTTTTTTAAATTACCAGCTATCTATCACATGTCCCTAGCTGTTAGCATCACTCCCCACTCCGTTAAACGTCACATACAGGCAACTGGGAGGATCTGAGATGCAATGGCCCATCCCCTCCTACTGACATGGACCTATCCAAATTGCCTTTATCTCATTACAAAAGTTATCAGTAAAAGCTGGTTTCATCTTGAAACCTTTGTTAATCTCCAATGATCAGTCCGTCAATGTGTTGCTTCCTTGATGTATTTAAAATAAACTTTGAATTCTCTTTTTCTTGAGTTTTACCTCATTAATTAAGGTGAAAGCCTGAACAAAGAATTTTCCTTTTAACAACACTATGGTGCTTGGGTGCCACATGTCAACTTCTGATTGCATTATTATGTGAACTCCCAGTACAAAAACTCCTTCCAGAAAGCAAATCACAATTTATCTGCAACTCAGACTTTTAGAGAATAGCTTGAGACTGAGAAGTTAAGTGACTCATCCATGATCACACAGATTGTAAGTATCAGAAGCAGATTTTGACTCCAGTTTTTCCTGACTCCAAGTTCAGTACTATCCATTATATCTTATTGCCTGCTAGGATCACATTTGGCTCATTTTTAATGACCTCTATAAATGGTTTGAAAATTGCATTTTTTTAGAGCAGCAATAACTGTTTTACAATCTTTAAATGATTAAAAATCATTGGTGCTAATTATTTTCTATTTCTCATTGTTTTATTTTTATAGCATAGAGAAATCTGCTATAAATTCATATCTATACAGACCTATGACAATTTTCTATTATTAAAAAATGAGTCACCTTCTCCCAGGTGTTATGCTAGTACTTTAGTGTGTGTGTGTTTCTGTGTTTGTGTGAGCGTGAATGTGTCTATGGAGGGGTGTGAGTGTGTGTGTGTGTGTGTGTGTGTGTGGATTAGAGGGGGTTGTGAGCGTGGGTGTGGTTGGGTGGATATGGGTATGTGTACACTTGTATGAGGTGGGGAACATATGGGAGGAAGAACCACCCTTGAAGAAGGTGAGAGAAATGTCTATCTTCAGGACAAATCTAGGTTTCAGTAAGCACCAGATGGTGGAAAAAAAAAAACAAAGAAAATTATCTAAAATGAAGGTATTTGTAAACAGTAAACAATCATTAGTAAAGCAGTAAAGGCACCTAAAAGGAAGAAGACAGGAACAGAGAGGGCTAAGGCTCAAGTTAATAAGGGATTGAAGCCAGAGGATCAATTAAGCTGAACTTAAACAAACATTCCTTCAAACCTAAGGAGAGAAAAAGGCTATTCAACTTTTTTTACATCTTCAGAGTGACTTGAGAAATATTTTATAGTCCCCAGACATATCTATTCTAGCCAGTTCTAGATTTAAGTTCAGATGATAAACTGTTTGGCTTATTAATATCTCCCTGTCATCCTGTGTTCAATGGTCACTGCACTTATTTTTGCCAAAACTGTGATTGGCCTGTCATCCAAGCCTCAAAATTCCCATATGCTATATTGTTCCATCCTATGACTCTGAACTCACTTTCTCAAATTCATTCACTTATAGCTCCTCCTTCTCTGGGAATGGCTTCTCCATTTTACAGCCTACTTTCTTAGAAGGACTCAACTAAACACCCCCCTTTAAATATACACATAATCACACATGCATACATGGGAAGGAACCTCTTCCATGATAGGAGTTCACCACATTTTGAAATTTTGGATGTAGACCACTGCCTAACCCCATCCCTCCAAAAAAAAAAAAAAAGATAAAGGATGAGAGGTTAAGTCAGGGTTAGACTATATATTGCTTGGCAATGCTCATTTATAAATCATCAATATGCATTTTTAAACATCGAGTATGTACCTTGGTGGTACAGTGGGTAGAGCACTGGGCTTGGAATCAGGAAGACTCGTCTTCCTCAGTTCAAATCCAATCTCAGACACTTAATAACTGTGTGATCCTGGGCAAGTCACTTAAGCCTATTTGGCTCAGTTCCTCATCTGTAAAATGAGCTGGAGAAGAAAGTGGCAAACCACTCCAGTATCTTTGCCAAGAAGACCTCAAACTGGGGTCAAGAAGAGTCAGACACGACTGAAACAACCGAACAACAACATGTACCTTGCACTGCAATAAGTACTAGGGAAACAAAGAAAATGTGAAAAGAATCTCTACCTTCAAGATTAAAATGATTTATTAATGATAAACAAGGCCCTTCTTAGTGTGTGAGCAGCATCTCCAAGTTGATGTTTTGTTGACTGGATTACTTTATTGTTCTAAGAGAATAAATCAAAAAAGTTTAGTTCTTCCACTCCCTTCAACCTTCTTGGGTAAAAGCCAGAATAAAAATACTGGGGCTAGTGAAAGATGGAGCAACTCTTTTGGGGTGGTAGAGCAGGCAGAATTTTGAAATTACCCTTTTTTTTAAACATAAGAAAGAGAAGAAAAGCTTTCACTTGCAAAGTCATCTGTGTGAGATTAAAGTGCTCTAAACCATTACATATAGCTTTGAAAAAGAAAGAGTCAGGGTTTAAGAAAATTGCCCACATTCTGTCTGATTCCATATATTTGGCACTTTCTCACGGATAGTCTTATTCTTCAGATATACCCACAGTTAGGTATCCATAGATGCATACCAGCTAATGTAGGATGTGATAGAAATTTCACCTGTCTTAAAGTCATAGAGAACAATAGACTTACAGCTGGTAGGGCAGAAGACTTGAGTTTGAGGTCCAGTTCTACCACTTACTCACTGTATCACTTTGAGCAAGTCACTTAATCTGTCTGCTCCTCAGTTTCCCTATTTGTTAAACAGAGATGTATACACTATGACTAATAAAAATAACCTGCATTTATATAAAGCACTTTAAATGCATTATCTCACTTAATTCTTACAACAACCTTGTGAGGAAAGTGCTACAGACATTATTTTTGTCATTATTGTTGTTTGAACTGGACCTGTGATTTGATTGGGTTAAAGGGATACCTGAAAAAAACTTCTTGCACCTGCAAAGATGAGTACCTGTTCCAAAATCTCCATGCCTTCCCCTTGGGAAAAGCTTCCAAAGTCACAGTGACCCTCAATTCTTGTGCACATTTTACTCAGGTTGCTTTATTCAAAGCCCTAAATGGTCAAATCTGAGGCTATTAAACTATCAGCAAGCCAAATTTGTGGGGGGGAAATTAAATTTAAAGTGTACTCAACAAATTAAAGAGTGTTTAACAAATCCACCACATCACATTAAAGAAACACAGAATAATTCAAGGCCACCTTGAAACATTAAAAATAGTTTTTAAAAAGCAGTTCAAATATTTTAAAACAACTCCAATTGCTGAAGATTTTTTTTTTATTTTTCCCCTTCACTCCTTGTCTTCTTGTAAATACTATATATTTGCCCTGTTAATTTTTGAAAGTCTAATTATATTTAGACTTCCCTCTAAAGCTCACTATTTGGTCAATGAAATTTTACTTCTCTCAAAGTCCTGCTCTGATATTTCACTGTAGTATGAAAAATCCTACAGATATGATATGGGAACAAAGCTCTTAAAAGTCCTGTCAAGCTAAGAAGCCTTCCAAATTCAATGATTCTATAAATATTTTGAAATATCTCAATGAATTTTCTTAAAAGTTTAAGACACCCAAAAGACCAAGTATTATGAGTGCTGCTTTAATGGAATGTAACCACTCTGCTGACCTCTAATTTTGCATTTTCAATTGATTTTCAGAGATCCTGAACTAGTTGTCCAGTAGACTTCTTAAACTCAACACGTACACTAAATGGGACTCATTCTCTTTCCCCTCAACACCTCGCCCCCGCTTCACTCCTAACTTTCCTATTAGTATTAAAGGCAACACCATCCTCCTAGATCCCTAGGCCAGTCACCTCATCTACTCATTGAACTCCAGTGGCTTCCTATTGCCTCCAGAGCCAAATAAAAATTCTCAGTTTGGTATTTAAAGCCCTTCATAACCTAGCCTCCTCCTCCCTTCGAAGTATTCCTACAACTTACTCTCACAGACATACTCTTTGATCCAGTGACACTGGCCTACTATTTCTGAAACAAGACACTTCATCTCTCCACTCTAGGCATTTCCTTTAGCTCTGATCCCATGCCTGGAACTCTCTGTCTCTCTCTGGAAACTGTATCCTCTCCTTTCCTTTAAGTCCCAACTAAAATCCTATCTTCTATGGAATGCCTTTCCTAACCCTTCTTAATTCCAGTGCCTTCCCCTTCTTAATTATCTCCTATTTATACTGCACAACTTGTTTGTGCATATTTGTTTATTTGTTGTGTCCCTCATTAGATTGTAAACTCCTTGAGGGCAGAGTCTTTGGCCTCTTCTTGTATCCTCAGCACTTAGCACAGTGCCTAGCGCAGAGTAGGCACTTAAAAACATTTGTGGATTTTGTTGTTAGTCTTGTTATTCAACTGTGTCCAACTCTTTGTGACCACATTTGGGGTTTTCTTGGCAAAGATACTGGAGTGCCATTTCCTTCTCTATTGTTGATTGATCCATTCGTTGAATGATTGTTAGCAATTAAAATAGGTGGATGGCTTATTTCCTCTAACCTGCATATGTTGTGTTTGCAACGTGTACCAGGACTGGAAGTTAGAGGACAGAGTAATGGTGAAGTGGCAACAGGAGAGAGCAGTGAAGATGAGGTCACTGGATTGATTGATACTGCCTTGCCTCTTTTGATCAGAAAAGTCTTCCCAAAGGATGGAATATTTGAACTCTATTTTGAAGGAAAAGATAGAGAAACAGGTAACTTGGCAGATATGGAGAATGGGAGGGCTGTTCCCGTGTTAGTGAGAAGTGTTTGACTGACTGTGAGGGGAGTCTGTGTGTATATTTACATATTAGTACATGTGTGTGTTTACACATTAATAAGGACTAGGAAAATCTTTGTGTTTCTCACATTCTAAGAACTGATGGAGCCCTTTGCCTTCCTCATTTATACTTATTTTGAAATCAGGTGCCAGGATGCTGCCTCACCCACTTCTGCCTCTGTCTTCCACATCAATTGTGCCCTGTCATCAAGCACATGTTTTGTATATTCCTTTCTTCTTTATGAATTTCTACACAATACACTGTTCAGACAGTCTACAATATTATACTCTGGTTCCCTGTATGAGAAATCTTTGCTAATCTTCCTATTTTTTTTCACTTCCTTCAAAAACTGATTTAAGATTAAGTTGGGAATTTAACTCTCTCATCTTTTTGTTCTTTTTTGCTTCTCTCTCATTTCTTTCTTCCTTCCTTTCTTCCTTCCTTTCTTCTTTTCTTTCTTTCTTTCCTTCTTTTCTTTCTTTTTCTCCTCTCTTTTTTTTCCTTATCTTGCCCAGATGGGAATGTGGCAGCCATTCATGGATCTAATCTCACTGCTGATCTGTAAGAAAACTCTAACAAGCTCTTTTTCTAACTTGGTCAGATTCAACTCTCTTTAGGATTCTTAGGCAGGCCACCCCACCTCCCAGGAATCTACCATATTGATGCCAGATTTAGTGAAGGCTTTAAACCCATAGCAGCTCTGCACTCAGTGCTCAAGAGATTCACCAGCTTCAGCCTCAAATATTATCAGGGATTATACACATATACCACCACATCTGGCATTAATCTTCAACTTTATGCCTCCCAACCTTTAGACTTTGGGAGAGAAAAGGTAGTACTGTATTGAAAGTGTTCTGGATTTAGAGACAGAAAGGACCCAGCACTGAAACTTAGTAGCTTTAAGCTGAGCTCAGGGTTGTGTGTTGCTTTGGTAGAAGGGCTCACCTTGATGAATTCACAGATTATGGAAATATTTAGTCTCAAACTCCTTGAGGAGCAGAAGTGTGCCTTCTGCTTCCTTTTCATTTCCCCTTCTTCTCTCACTCCTCTCTTGTTTAGCAGTACTTACTACCGAGCTCAGGACACAGTAAATGCTATTAATACAATGCCTAGGTGGGCTCCTTGGAAGGAGTGATGATTCCCTACAATCCTAGCAGGGCCAATGAAAAGCTCAGCACTCACTAACACCCTTGCTGTTGGCATTGGGTTTAGGAGTTTAGAGGCAAGCTAGAACAAGTTCTAAATGCCCCCCTTAAACTGAGGTATTAGTGTCTATCTACCAGGGCTGTAGGTAGGAGTTCTTGCATGTTGGGCAAAATCAGTTACCTGATTAGTCAGGAAGGGTAAAGAGATTCAGGAAATGAATGGTCCAATCTTCGTGCATCCACGTCAGAAGCAGGTGGCCCAAAGAGTCAGGCTGTGTCTCTAAATGATGGTTAATGGTTATCAAATTCCTCATCTCTAGGAGGAAAGGTGCTGGGAAGGCAGGTCCTAGGAGAAGTGGGACACAGTGAAGGGCTGGCAAATAAGAGCTGAGTGAATGAGCAAGGGAGGAGGAAGACTGTGAGGCACAGAGACAGCAGACCAGAGGAGTGCTCTGGAGAGAAAGCCTACCTCTGCAAATATTGTCAACCAAGGGGAGAGGTTCAATCAGCTGACCATAGTTATGGCTCTGCTCTTTCCCCTCTGGTGAATTTGGCCATGTTCTCAAGGAGGAAAAGGATGCAAAAAAAGGTCAGGATTTGTTTAATATCCCCAGAGAAGCAGCAGCTGGGTTCATAATGCTTATAGTTTGTAGTCAAAGCACCTTCAGCTATCAGAGCTAGACCATCTCTTTGGCCCCAGTCAGGAACTCTTTGGCCAGGCCATTAAATGTCATAAAATGAGTCCAAACATAATTAGTGATTTGTAGCATCCGTGCTAATGTAAGCAAGCAGTGTTATTAAGATAATAATAATAATATATTTCATATGAAACCTTTCATCTGGGGATACCAGAGTCCTTTTATAGATATTCATTTTTCTTTATAATGTCCCTATGAAGTACTTTAGCAGTGATTATTAGAGAAACAGGAACAAGGAATTAGTGTGTGCGTGAGAGAGAGAGAGAGAGAGAGAGAGAGAGAGAGAGAGAGAGAGAGAGAGGAGACAGAGGTACAGAGACAGAGACAAAGAGAAATGGGAGAGAGATTTAGTCCTTCCCTGCCCCCATCCAGCAACAGTAATGACCAGGTGACATCAGCCCCTTGAATTAGGAATAATCTCTGAGCCATTGAAATATAAGCACTGATAATGTTTCCATGCAAATGGGAATCCTGAAATTGATGTATAGACAAATTAGAATATTAAATCTACTGGAGAAACATAAAATAGATTATATAATAAGTAGTCAATATTTTCTCTTCCAAGAAAGCTTTAGTTTCAATATTGGGTTGAAAGTCAATTTATTCCATTTTGAGTTTCACTTGCTACAAATACCATGGCACAATTATTTCATCTTGTTCTTTAAAATAAAAAAAGTTTGCTCGGAAGATTAGTAAGCATTATTAAGAACAAATAATCTATTAAGCTTAAAACTGTTACATGGCACCTCCATTCCCCCACTTCTACCAAGCACTGAAAAAAAAAAAAAACAGAATCAAATTAATTCTAAAAGAATGAACAAGCAAAGACAGGATTTTCATTCTGCATCCCCTCCCATGACTGTCTGAAGTTCCATCAATTCTGTATTTGTTTTCTTTCTTCATATTTCATTTTCTTTTTTTATACTTTTATCATCAATGTGTATGCATTTCTTATTCTCATTTCTCTTTGCCTCAATTCATCGAAATCCTTCCATATTTCCTTATATGCTTCTTATTTATCATGTTTATGGCACCATAATATTCAATTACATTACAATATCATAATTTATTGGGTTTTCTCCAATGGCTGAGCAGATAGGTTGTTTCTAAATTTTGTTATTAAAAATAGAGTAACTATATTTTACTAGAGACAGGACATTTTCCCTTCTTATAATTTTTAGAGGATGAAATCCTATCGATGAAATCATCATAAAATCCATCCTTCGGAGCTAAAGAGATCTCAATCTTGTTCTGTCTCTGCTGCTACTATTTTGAATTGCCCCCAGGAGATCACATTCTTCCTTCAGGTGCTTTGCTATTTTCTCCAGTCATCTGTTCTCATCACCTCAGTAGAAAGTAAGCGCCTTAAGGGCAGGGCTTTTGATATTTATTTTTTTCTTTGTCTCTCCAGTGTCTGATACATTGTAAATGTTCAATAATAAATTATCATTTAATTGAACTGAATCCTCATACTTTCATGTCTTGTGAAAATTACACAGCGATTAGTTTACTGGAAACCAGTTATTCTCACTCTCAAAGGTTATCTAACCTCACTATTAGATTATCGATGCAAAACATCCTTTGTTTACTAGAAATCAGAAATATGAAACCAACAATCCTATGGAAATTGAAGATCATTCCTTCCTAGGCACAAAATCTGCAATGTATTTAACAACCCTAGGTAAATAGTAGTGCATATTGATTGTGTAAGACCCATGAATTTGCACTTACTTTGTCATGGATCCTGAAATAGATCAAATAAAGTACGTATCTCCACACTTAATTATTTTCCTATAAAGCAACAACATGTTACATGAAAATTGTTAAGCAACATATAAACCAAAAGATTTAAAGACTATGAAAGTCTATATGATGAACATTCTTTATCTGAATTTTTTTATTGCAGATGGTTAGGTTGAACGTGTAGGTACTAAAAATGACCAAACAGGAATGCATGTTATATAAATGTCAATAAAAGAGACTGCAAGTTGACCTCACCTCTAAATTGGTTCCACGGCCTCACAGCTGCTTTCGACAGAATTGTTCACTGAAATGAATATGTTGCCTTCAGTGTGTTTCTCCTTTTGGGGTTTTCCTCCCCTCGTGGTTCCTTCCCTTTATCCAAGTATTTCATCACTCTTAAGACACCCTCTCTGGCTTCCATTCCATCCACCCGCCCCCCCACTGAATTTGCTCTTTGTTTACCTCCTCCTACTGTTGTTGCTGGTGTTCAGTCATTTCAGATGTGTCATACTCTCTATAACACCAATTTGGTTGTTTTTTTGTTTTTTTGTTTGTTTGTTTCAGAGATACTGGAGTAGTTTGCCATTTCCTACTCCAGTTCATTTTATAGATGAGGAACTGAAGCAAAGACCATTAACTGACTGGTCCAGAGTCACACATCTAGTGAGTGTCTAAAGCTGGATTTGAACTTATGAAGATGAGTCTTCCTGACTCCAAGCCCAGTACTCTAGCCACTGTGCCACCTAGCTGCCGTGTCTTGTTTCTAAGACTTTTAGAATGAAAATGTCAAGAAGTTAACATTCTTAAATATATTAAAGAGCTGCTGCCAGATAATGTGAATTTTCATTAGTTTTCTTTAGACAATGTTTGCAGTTATCCAAAGGAGACTTCTCTTTCCAATCAAATCCACATTTAGGCCCTCATTGGACAATTCTGAGGAGGGGGTAGTAATTCTAAGTAGCTATTACCCAAGATCATTTCTGGAAAAGGTAAATTGCTACAACAACAACAACAACAAAGCTGGTAATAGCTGCTTCAATACTCATGGTCAAAGCGATTTTATACACTAGCTTGAAATCAACCCAGTGAGATGCTGGTCTGCTGATTCCTTTTATGGAATGATTGTGCCTCCGAAGTGTCACAGATTTTCATCCTCAGAAATTCATTCTTTCTGTGACTTCCTCTGAAGATCACACTACACCTGCTTTTTCCTCTGTAACTCACACAACTGATTCTGGTCAAAAGCAATCAATTGTGACCTAGAGACAATGTCCTTTCCTTTGTTGTCTAACCTAGGGGAAATAATTCTAAACATCAGAATTTCAGGCTCAATAGGAAAAGAACTGAGTCGTGAACAGTTGGTTGGGAGATTTTTGAGGAAAGGAAGGTTAGAGCTAAAGCAGTGCCAGTATAAAAGGGACCACAAGAATAGCATTATATAGTGCCTCTAAATTATATTGCAGTTAGATGGAAAGCAACATAGGAAGATCAATGGAATGTAATGGACAATGTCTTGGATTCCATTCCCGCTCGTTTTCCTAACATAATTTTGTGACCTTTGCCAAGACATTTTATTCCCCAGGATTCCATGTAACCATTTGCAAAATAAAGTTAATAATGCATTTTTCCCATATACCTCACAAGGCTTTTGTGAGGATAAAGTGAGATCAAGCAGGTAAGAGCTTATTTTTTCAGCAAAGCTCCACATAACTATGTGATATGGAGTAGTTGGCATGGTATATTGGAAAAGAAAAAAGCACTGGGATGGGAGCCAGGAGACCAAGACTCTCATCTTACTTTTGCTATATGATGGCTAATGCACCTAGGTGGCACAGTGGATACAGCAGTGGGCCTGGAGTTAGGGAGACCTGAGTTCAAATCCAGTCTCAGATACTTACAAGCTGTGGGCCTCAGGGCAAGTCACTTAACCTCTGTTTGCCTCAGTTTCCTCAACTGTAAAATAGGGATAATATTAGTACCTACCTCTCAGGGTTGTTATGAGGATGCAATGAAATATTTGTAAAGTACTTAGCCCTGTTCCTGGAACATAGTAGATCTTTTGTAAATATTTATTCCTTTCTTCTTCACAAGCTATGTGGCCTCAGCATGATGTTTAGTCCCCATGGCCATTCATTTCTTTAGGTATAGAACTAGGAAGTCAGGGTCTACGATCTATATTAAAGAGGGAAACAATCTTGGAATAGTAACTGGAGCTGGCCCCAAAGTATATTTAGTCATAGGAAGAAAACATGGGGGCTCATAATTCAGTTATTTATTGATTAAAATATTACCATGATCATTCCATTCAATTTAAAAAACTATGAAGTACCTTTTTGTAATACACTGTGTTTGGTATTGTGGAAACAGAGGCAAAAAAGAGGTAGTCCCTGCCCCTAGGCTGTTTTGGGGGAATGCAACAGATACACAGATAAGGAAATATATTCAAAGTAACTTCAAAACAAGAGAAAACTAATCTCTAGACCAAGAATTCTTAGCCTTTTTGTTTTGTTTTGTTTCATGGACCCCTTTGGTAGTTTGGTGAAATCTATGTACCTCTTCTCAGAATAATGTTTTAAAAGCATAAAATAGAATATATGAGATTATGAAGGAAAGCAAAGGTTAGTAAAAATTAAGATGTATTTTTTCTCCATCCAAGTTCATAGGCCCCTGAAATAGATCTACATACTCTCTGTGGACTTTAGGCTAAGAACTGTTACTCTAAAGGGATCATGGAAGGCTTTGTTTAAAAGGTATCCATTGGACCTGTGCTTCTAAGGAAGTTGGGAATTGTAAGAGGCAGAGGTGAATAGGGAAGGCTTTCCAGACACATAGGACACTTGTGCAAAAGCACAGATGTGATGTCATGTATAAGAAACAGCTGGAAATGGAGAGATGAGTGAAGTTGGGTGATATGTAATAATACTAGAGAAACAAGTGGAGTTATATAGTGGAAAATTATAAATGCCAGAGTGAGGGTTTTATATTTAATCCTAGAAGCAATAAGGGCTTGCTGAAGATGTTTGATTATGGGGTTCTGTGGTCAAATCTGCGTATGAGAAAGCTTTGAGATAGTTGTTCTAACACAACACTGTTTAGGGTTTTGTGTGTTGAACTTTACAAACATGCTGGTAAAAATTCTCAAAAGGCACTTTGAGAAATGTTGATTCATTGTCCATATTTAACATATATGCAAAGTAGAACAGAGTTGCCACATAGTTTGGGAAAGAATTCACTGTATCCTGAAGTTATAGAATGTTTGAGCCAGAAGAGACTCTAAATACCATCTTGTCTAAGATATTCATTAAAGGTATGAAATCAAGATCCAGATAGGTCTAGGTCCTTGCCAGCAACCTTGCCACTTACTATATTAAGTTACAATGGAATATGCTGTCAGAGCAAAGCAGAGACCTGTATTCAATATTTCCTCTACATTCAGAAAGAGTAGGAATTAGCCTACATTCAAGCAGGGAAAAAAAGAATATTATAAAAATAATTTCTATTTCTATAGTGTTTTAATGGTTACTGATCCATGTACTGATCCATGGAGGCAGTAGAAAAGAATGGACAATTATTTAAGCCCCATTAGTCAAGCTATCACTTGGGCCCTGGAAGACGTGGTTCCAGGGTATGTAGCAGGTTTCTTTAATGGGGAAATTCAATACCTCCTGGGCCAAAGGTTAGGAGCAAGATACTCTAACTATCTCGTTGCCTACCTATCTTACAGTCTTGTGAAGGAAAGGTTCTCATGAAAGGTAGCATTCCTTCTTGTAGTGGTGGTTGATTAATTTTTAGAGTTATCTCCCAATACTGAATTTGATGCTCTCATAGTGACTCCATATAGACTTTTATCTGACTTAGATAAGATTCCTAAGTTAAGGAAGGGGTAGCCATCTTCCTCTTTGTTCAGGACAGCCAGATGAATGTACAGATAGAAAGGTAGGTAGGGATAGAGATATAGACATAAATGGAATTTTTTCACTGTAATAGAACTAGGACAAGGGGCTAAGAAACTTTTGCATGGAGAAAATGAGCCTGAAAAGCCCCAAATTTGCTTTAGCAGAGTGGAGATTGCAAATTTTTTTAAAGACAGAACTAAAGATGTGCTGATTACCCTGAGCAATAACATTGCCCTAAAGTGGTATTAAGAAATCTGAAGAGAAGTGAAGGAATAATGGAAGTGGGAAAGGATGAAGAACAGTAGAAGAGAACAGAGCCTCAGAAGATGACAGATATATAGCAACAGAGTAATAGATTGGTGATTCCAGTTACTGTCTTTGAAAAGCATTGAGTTCTATATAAAGGAATATCTTATATGACTATAGATGAGTCTATATCTATCTATGAGGTTGTACAGAATAATAAGCTTTCCTGACTTCCTTTAAGCCCCAAATAAACCCCATTTTCTAGAGGAAGCCTTTCCCAACTCATCATAATTCTGTTAATTATTCCTTATTTATCCTATCTATAGCTTGCATATATTTGTTTGTTGTCTCTTCCATTCAATTATAAGTGGGCATAATAAGGGCATTTTTTGCCTCTTTTTGTATCCCCAGTGCTTACCACAATATCTGGTACATAGTAGGTGCTTAATAAACATTTATTGATTGAACAGGCTATTTATATATAAAGATAACAACAAAGTGGTAGAGATAGCTACATGAAGGATATTAATGAATAAGATATTTATAGAGAGAAAGATATGATGGAACATAGAAGCTGATTGTAAAACTAGATATACACATACATAAGAGGAAATGAAAACTAATTGTTGTTTTAAGATAGGATACAAGAGGAAAAAAAACAAATTTGACACCCATTATTCCAATGAAACATTTATGGATAACTGTTGGACCTGATATCAATAAACCTAGCCCTGTCTGAATGTATGACTTAGGTCTTAAATCTCCTGAGAGTCTCCAAAATGTAAAGTATGCTAACTATACTTATGAAGAATTTTTCTGCTAATATAAGCAATGCAAATAAGTAACATAGATTTTATCTGTGTTTTATAATAAAGGAACCTGAGGTTCAGAGAAATACAGCCACTGACCCATGATCACACACATAGCTAAGTAAGTATTAGAGCTAGGATGTAGAACCAGGATTCTTTCCACTATACCATGCTACCTCTTTGTTATTTCTTGACCCAAAATACATTTTTCTTGCTGGCCTGGCTCAATATCTAACGACCCACTATTGTGGCCATTATTTTTTTTTTTATTAAAACACTTTCTTCATATGGTGCTTGTTAAAATGGACCAACTTACTTAAGAGAAGACCAAATAACCTCTAAGCTTCTTTTCAAATGTGACATTCCATAATCCTGCCAGAAGGCATACCTAATAAGAATAATTCCTTGCTCAGATTATCAAGCCTTCACCCACTTAAGAAATAGATAGCTGATGGAATAGGGCAAGGAGTGATTAAGGAGATAGGGATGAGGCAACACATTGAATACTACCAGAAGGGGGTAAACACAGTTCAAGTATCTTGAGTAAATTCAACAAACATTGGGAGAAAATTTTTAGTAACATGGCCAAAGGAAAGGGGAAATTAAGAGGCAGTGTGGCATAATGGAAAAGTCTTACACTTGGAGTCATTAGAGAGGTTGAAATTCTGGCTACATTCATTGTGAGCTATAGGGATGGAGCAAATCCGATAAACTCTCTCAGTCTTAGTTTCTTTATACATACAATGAGAGTAATACTTGTACTATCTTACTCAAAAGGTTGTTATAAAGAAATATGAACTAGTATTATGCAAAAGACTATATAAAAGTTACCAAAGACACACTCCACCAATGTTAAAATTCTGCCAACAGTAGTAGCTGTACCCCAAATTTTAAATTTTTAATAAAATTAACATTAATAGTAATGAAAGTTAATGGTATGGGTCAATTTCTTATTCATTGAGAACAAAAAATGCCAAATGGATAAAGATTTTACATATATATATATATATATATATATATACACACACACACACACACATACATATGTGTGTATGTACATATGTATATGTATTGTATGTGAAACGTATATGTATGTGTATATGTATATGTATATGTGTATGTATGTATAACAATAGGATAATTGATCCTTAGGAGTTTGCCGGCTCCACTTTGTCTCTGGATCAATTGATCTCATTAATAATATTGCCATCATTTTCTTATTCACTGAATTGCAAGCCATAGGCATTGATAACTTAGGAAGTGATAACTTTTACTAATGCATACCTAGGGTGGAAGGAGATTTGAAAAAGGAAAGAAGTCATTTTTTTATCCCCAAGGGAAGAAGAATAGTCTAAAAAATGCCAGACCGTGTATTGCTAATATCTTACATAAAGAAAAAAAGATATCACAACATTCAGATATTAGTATTTATGTCTAAAAGAAATTTTTTGTTGTTTTCCACACAGCATTACTGTTTCTAAGCAAGTATTATATAAGTCAAGCATATATAACAATCCGGTGGAAATAAAACCAACCGATTATGTAAATGATTACATAAACCTACTACATGTTTTCTTGACATAGTTCCTGAAGGAGGAATCACTCCTAGCTTCCTCTTGTTATATCTTGTTATTAGCCAGGTTCCAAACACTGGCATACACTCACTTTTAGACTAATTAAAATTCTTCAAAGAAACAGGGACACAGTATGGTGAAGGAGAAAACACTGCAAGTCAAAAGACATGGGATCTGGTCCTGGCCTGTGTTTTACCAAGTGTGTGACTGCTCAAATTAATTAACTTTTCTGAGCCTCAATTTCCAAACTTACCAAAAAAAAAAGGGATAAGAATAGCAGCTCTCCCTACCTTCCAAGGTAACTTTGAGGATCAAATGTGATAACTGATGTAAAAAGCTTTTAAAATTGTAAAGCATACTAACTGTGTTATTCTTTGCGCCTCTGACTCCTCATCTGTAAAATGAGTTTGGACTGGATAATCTCCAAGGTCCCTCTAGCATTAGAATTCTATGATTCTAAGTTTAATTACAGCTTATGCATTAATCCCCAAAGAAAATTTCCAAAAACAAAACCTTTTAGATGAAAGGTAAGCACGTGATTCAGTCAAAGAAAGTTTATGGTGATTAAATTTCAATGGCTCAGCAGGGCATTCAGGCCATGAATCAACTTTTAAGCACATTTTACTATGGATGACAATTTTCAGATGAAAGCCAATTAAAACTGAGTTATTACAACAGAATACTGAGAACTATCTAGAAAAAAAGGTGTTATGAACCTATTCAAGCAGAGCTTAAAATTAATGCTAAGGATGCTACAATTATACTGCCTCATCTTTTACTATTGTCATCACATTTCATTTTTTTCATCCTGTAAATCTCAAGATACTTAGGAAACTTTTCTCCGAGTATTTGTTCCATTAGTTTCCTCAGCTAAACTGGTGAGCAAGGTAATGGAATGTTCACAATGACCTTACCTTATTCAACTTCTCCAAGAGCTACTTTCATTTGATTTTTCAGTCTTCTACTTGTTCTCAATGATTTGGGTCATTATTTCTTTACCTGGACAAACATTCATCTTCAGCACATAGGCCAATAATCAACGGGCCTCAAAGAAACCTGTCTGCCTATGCTTATTTCCCATTAGCCTGGCATTTAAGGCCCTTCTCAATCTGCCTCCAATCTCTTTCATAACCCAACCTATCAGTCGTATAAGTCTTCTTACTCCTCCTTCATATATTTCCGTTGTAGTTGCACCGGCCTTCTAGGTGTCACCCATACATGATATTCCATCTCCTCCCTCTTCAGCTTTACTCAAGAGGCCCCCTATGTCTCTTGCTCACATGTAACTCATTTTCCCTACGTGCATTAAAAGGTTCTATCTCCTATATAAGACTTTTTCTAAAAGCCCTACGTATGAACACTTTCTCTCTCTTGAAACTACATGCTATTATTTTGTAATTACTTATGTATGTGTTACATGCCCCTTTCCAACCTCCATGAAGTAGAATATAAGGTAAGACCTATTTTGTTTTCATGTTTGAATTCTCAGCACCTATCACAATTTCTTACACATGATAGGTCCTAACTAAATGTCGGTTGAATTGAATCAGTGAATTGGCTGTTTTCTATTTTAAAATCTTTCCCTTTCATTTTATTTTATTTTACAGTGGATGTTGGGGAGGTAGGAGAAGAGGCAAAGGTGGTGGAAAGGGGAAAGAAAGCTTCTCTCCATAGCACTTAAAGTCTCTTTCTCATGATATCCATTCTTTTTTTTTTTTCCCCATTTTCCTACAGGTTTAAATGGTCAATTGGACACCTGGCTCCTTATCAGAGAAACCCAAAATGAATAATTCAACAAGCTCAAACTCCACTAACAATGGAATGGTTCTTGCAAGTCCATATAAAACAGTAGAAGTGATATTCATTGTACTGGTAGCAGGATCACTCAGTTTGGTCACCACCATTGGAAATATCCTGGTCATGGTCTCCATTAAAGTTAATCGCCACCTCCAGACTGTCAACAACTACTTTTTGTTCAGCTTGGCATGTGCTGACCTCATCATAGGCGCCTTCTCCATGAACTTATACACTCTCTACACTGTGATTGGCTACTGGCCCTTGGGGCCTGTGGTGTGTGACCTTTGGCTAGCCTTGGACTATGTTGTCAGCAATGCCTCTGTTATGAACCTACTCATCATCAGCTTTGACAGATACTTTTGTGTCACCAAACCACTAACCTATCCAGTCAAGAGGACCACCAAAATGGCAGGCATGATGATTGCAGCTGCCTGGGTCCTGTCTTTTGTACTGTGGGCACCTGCCATTCTCTTCTGGCAGTTCATTGTAGGGGTAAGGACTGTGAAGGATGGAGAGTGCTACATTCAATTTTTCTCCAATGCCGCTGTCACCTTTGGGACAGCCATTGCTGCCTTCTACTTGCCTGTGATCATCATGTCAGTCTTGTACTGGCACATATCCCGAGCCAGCAAGAGCAGAATAAAAAAAGACAAAAAAGAATCTGTGGCAAACCAGGATCCAGTCTCTCCAAGTCTGGTCCAAGGCAGAATCGTGAAGCCAAACAACAATAACATCCCCACCAGTGATGATGGTCTGGAGCATAACAAAATCCAAAATGGCAAAGCTACCAGAGATGCAGTGACTGAAAACTGTATTCAAGGGGAGGAGAAAGAGAGTTCCAATGATTCCACCTCTGTCAGTGCTGTGGCTTCTAACATCAAAGAAGATGATATAACCCGAGAGGAAAATACAGTTTCCACCTCCCAGGGTCATTCCAAAGAAGAGAATTCCAAGCTGACCTGCATCAAAATTGTCACCAAGACACAGAAGGGTGACTGCTGTGCTCCCACCAATACCACCGTAGAGATTGTGGGTCCTTCGGGACAGAATGGGGATGATAAACAGAATATTGTTGCCCGCAAGATTGTGAAGATGACTAAGCAGCCTGCAAAAAAGAAACCTCCTCCTTCGAGAGAAAAGAAAGTGACCAGGACTATCTTGGCTATCCTATTGGCTTTCATCGTCACCTGGACCCCATATAATGTCATGGTGCTTATAAACACCTTCTGTGCAACCTGTGTTCCCAATACAGTATGGACAATTGGCTACTGGCTCTGTTACATCAACAGCACCATCAACCCTGCTTGCTATGCGCTGTGCAATGCCACCTTCAAGAAAACCTTCAAACATCTTCTCATGTGTAATTACAAGAACATAGGAGCCACAAGGTAAAAAGTATCAAAGATGAGAGAAGGAAACCAAGGGATTAGTCAAGATGCTAGAAGAGGAAAACCAATTCCCAATTTTTAAAACTACGCCATAGCACTTTACATGATCAGTATGAAATGTTCAATCAAGGAAAGCAGTGAAGACACTCATGATGGGGCCTCTGCTCCCCCTTTGGAGAATTGCACTTTAAAGAGTATTTGTAATCCAAGAGCAAAGAGGAAGGGGAAGGAGCCAATGGAAGACATGGATTTAAGTTAATGTTTCCTGTTTCCTGACAGCATCACACAGAAGGGTTTTCGTGTCTATAGTTGTATCTGTTCCTGTACAATAGCAATCAGATCTCTCTCTTTTTTTTAATGTAATTGGGATTATTTGTTCCTGTGTGTCTATTTGAGGATAATATACAATATATAGTGACTTTTATTGGAAATTAGACATTAAATATATAAATAATATATTTAGAAGTAGAAAGGAAAGACAATGGGATAGTGATACCATAGTAAGCAGATGATCTTCAAAGCATCAAACTGATACAATGGCTTTGTCAGGGTTTTATATGGAAAACCATAAGGTAACATATGTGCAATTATCCATCCCTACATCTTTCACTTTTCCAAAAGGAAGCTAAAAAGGAAGGAGGCCAATGTCTTCTTTATTTTGCTGTGCCATCAGAGTACTATGTTGCTCTGCTCTCCCTTTGATTGTGTCTCTATCCCAATAGGTGTGCCGTTACAGACTTTTCACTGAGCTTAGCTGCACGGGCATGGGCATGAATATGGGGGCTTCTCGCTGCTCGTTGTACCTTTTGGGCTCTCTTGAGGTAATAGTCAATGGAACTTTAATTTCTTTGAGCTCTTATGTTTAATATCTCCTATTGAGCTGGATTTCATCTCAATTAGCTTCTAATTTTGTTTTTAAAAAAACCTGTCCAAGGCAGGATGGAGAATCAAAGCCATCTGCAAAATGAAGGGTTTCATCAAATTAGTCACCAGGCAATTTGGTTGGAAATCCCAAAAAGAGACCAGATCATTTTAGAAATGAGGAAATAGATAGGGGAAATTGAGGATAGAGCAAGAGAAGACTATTTCCAAGTGATATAAACATCCTGTTCAGGATCTGCCTGACATGAGAAATCTTAACCTATAAAAAGATGAGTTGTTTGTTGCTGTCAATCATGAAGGAGACTCCACTTCTTCCTAAACTAGACTAACATGGTCGCTTCAAATCTCACCTGGTTCTAACCCAAGAATAAAATATTTCTAAAGTCCTTCTTGTCTGCCAATGCTGTGGCACATTAAATAGAGTTGTAGTATGTGTTTGTTAAATTAATACACAGAATGAGATAGATATTTTGATTTGGCCCATGAGAATGGAAAAGAAAAGACAAATTCCATTCTAGTCACCCTAGTAGCATGTCAAACCTGCTCCAAACCATCAGTTCCTTCTACATTAGCTCAGCTACAGAGTCCTTCTATCCAAACAATAATTATAGTCTTTGTGTTGATAATATAGATTATAATCAAACTGAGGACAGGGTGAACTCAGAAGAATCTAATAAATAAATGTAGGCAGGTTTTCCTGTTTCACCTTCTCACTATCCCCATAGCTCCTGACATAAACAAAGACACAGCAGGAATTCCATGGTCCACAGTTTCTACACATAGGATCCCACCCATTAAAATTGCTGGGTTCTAATCCAAATAATATTTACCTTTGTGTTGATTGCCATTAGCATAGTATGAACTGAACCCCAAACTTTTTCCTCACATCATGTATGACAGTTTCGACCCCAACTTTGGAAGGATAGCCTTTTAAAGTGCAAAGGAGTTTCCATTTGAAGATAGATTTATATATATATATATATAATATATAATATATATTATATGTATTATATATATATAATATATAATATATATTATATGTATTATATATATATATAATATGTAATATATATATATAGTGTTGTATTTTGCTGAGTTTCACATTCTTTGAATACATCAAACAATGATAACCATAGCTCCTAACAGGATGATGCTGAATCATTCATGTGTAGCATAGTATACCCAGGCAAAATATAAAGACTTACCTTTGAGACTCTTTACTATATACATCAGTCAGTTTAACTATTATTTTTAAACAATGACAATAATAACAAAAAGAAAACAATCTCATTTCTTGACTAAATTGAACTTTCCAAAGTAACCATTTGATATCAACTTTAAAAAGAAACCTGTTTTATCTGTGTAGATACAAACATTTAATTAATTTAGTTTCCATCGTCATGATGTTTCAAAGTCAAACTTTCATTCTCTGCTTCAGTTTATTCAAGATATATCTATGGACAACTGGGAGGTGAAACAAACACACACACACACACACACACACACACACACACACACACACACGTACCAGTTGCTTGACCTTCGCAAATAAAGCAACAGTTTGGTTGATTGAGTAATTAAATAATGGAAAAAATCTACATTCAAAGATTGATGATTCAAGGTTCTGGAGATCTGTTAAATATGCTTACAATCCATCCTGGATTCAGATACTTCCTGATACCCCTGCAGTGTGGTTCAGCAGAAAGACTGCTGGGATTTCCTGTAGGTTCTAATTAACAATATTGCTACTTACTAATAAATGGCATAATTCTTTTCACATTTTAGTTACATTATCTCATTTGTGCCTCTTAACAACCCTTGAGGTACGTATTGTAGATATTAGTACCCTCATATTTATAACTGAGAAAAGTGAGGCTCAAATATATTGAGAGACTCACCCATGATCATTTGACTAGTAATGTTAGAGGCAGGATCCAAAATCAAGTCTTCTTGGCTTTGAGTTCATTGCTCTATCCATTATCCCAAAATACCTCTCTACATCTACCACCTGGGTGACCTTGGACAAATCATTTAACATCTCAGGTCTACTATTTCCTCATCTATAAAATGATGGTGTTGAACTACATAAATTCTAAAGTCTCATGTAGTTCAAAATTCATGATCCTGAGATCTCCCCACTGGTGTTGATATTCGTGTCTTCTTGAGCTTAGGCAAAAGGCCTTGCTAACAGGGAGATTAGTAGGATTTCATGAAAAAGTTAGTGACAGATTGAGACTTTTCTCCAAATGGAGCCAGAAAAAAAAAGGTGAAGATGGGGTTGGAAACCATGAAAAATGGAGAGCTTTGGAGAGAAACACGAACAAGCTATCTGAAATATTTTGCCTAATATTCATTTTGGAGCTATTTGTAGAGATCTCTAAAACATGGAAGTAAGAAAGGAATCTACCATTTTCTAAACCACAATGAAAAATTCTCATCTTATTAAAGAAAACTCACATTTACCTATTGTTTCTTGGAGCTACTACTCTCTATTGAGTCTAGTGTATCTGAGAAATTGGCATGTTAGAAGCTCAGACCAAACCAGACAAGTCAGATCCCTTCTGACTGTTTTACCTCTCTGAATTCTCATAAAGTGGATTAAGTTGATTAGTTCCAAGAATTAGAATATAAGCTCCAATTTGGCAAACATGAAGAAATAGTTCTAAGATACGAAGGAATCAGACTTTGTGTCCATATAACCTTACCATTCTGTTGGATAATATGACTTAAAAAACCATGAAGCAAATACATTAAAACGTTTAGAAGTAGGAACTGAGTCACGGCCACAGGAAGTGTTTGTCAGTGGATGCATTGTTTTCTGTCAGAGTTACAGCTTTCTTTTTCCTGAATGTGAAATATACAGCCAATATTGATGGCAGGAAGAATTGTCTCTTTTCTACCAAGTTGACTTTTCCTTTAACTTCTATTTGTCCTAGCCTCAAAGCAATAACCTAAAGAACTAAGGTTTTGTTTGGACACGTGAAATGGATGGCTTGAAGAGGGAATGTTCTCCGTTTAATCCCCTTCTCACCCATATCCTTGTTAAATCTCAGTTTTAAAGAGTTAAGCCATAGCCTCTAATTTGGCAAGCACTGAGAAGAGGTAGAAGTAGATTTAGTTTTGGGTCCTGGATAGTCTTGTTATTTTTCATTACTACTTGTCTTTTTGTCAACCAAGATGGGTTGCTGGTATGGGTTGAAACATAGAGGCAAGACTTCAAAAGGATGGCCATAGGTGTAAGGCCATGCATAAGGCTCTTCCAGAGAGGGACACAGTCTAACAGTCTGTCTCCGTTGTAATTCATTCAATTCAGCTAATCCTTGTCTTCTGCTTTAATAATCTTACTTTCCACAAGAATAGCACTAAAGTTACAAATAGAGCAGGAAAGCACACAATGCCAGGTGAAATTGTGCAAAGTGTATTTTCAGCATGTACATACAATACCGGGCCTCTTAAATATGCTTCTCTTAAAAGGGTGCACGCTGCAGCATGAAATGTGTGCATAATTACTGTATCCTACTGGAATATGCTGTATGCATACCATACATCCCCTATACATGAAGTAATAAAAATGTACAATAGATATACATATTTCTGTATGCATATGAATACAATGTGTACACACAACTTTAATATGTAATATGGTCCATATTGCATAAAGAGATGTGTTGATCTGCTTTTTAAGTAGCTGAAGTAGATTTTGATGTATTCATTATTAAAAAGAAATAGTATCTGTTTTTAAAGAAAGACCGTTCATTGAATAAGGCCAAAATCCTACCTATATTAAAACTGTTTTATAATCTGAGATAGCATGGCATTGATTTTAAATATCTCTTAGAAGAAAAAAATAATAAACCTTTACTGATCTAGACAAATGTAATGATATTGTTTTGTGCTTGTATGTCTTTGCCAACCATGGTTATTACTTATGTGATCGATACTGTTCATCACCTACTGAGTGAATTGATCTCACATCTGATTATACAATGAGGAAGCAAAACAAAACATTCACAATCATTTTAGCTCTCCTCCAAATAAGTGATGATCGGGGGAACAAACCTATGATCCAATGGGGAATGTAAAGTTTTGTTGTTGTTTTGCTTTTTTTTTTTTCCAGACGCTCTCCCACTAAAAAAATGGAACAACAAATATCAGAGGTATGAGGCAAAAGAATTCAATAAATCTGCCTCTCCAAACTGGGCTAAGTAGAGTGAGCTAGACACTGGTATCAGGTCTAACTCTGGATTGTGTTTGACATTAGAGTCGACCCTTGGCAAAATTATGACGCAGGAGATGTTTTTCTTGGTAATCTCCCACCTCCTCCTTAGAAACTGATTTCATCAAAGTATACCACTATAGCCCCTAAGACCCAACCACTTAGGTGGCCTATAAATCCACCTAACTCTAAAGCTCATCTGATATTCCACAAGAAACATGTCCAAAGCCATCTGGAATTCATATATTCTCTACCGCTGAAAGACTAAGTTGTTAGTTAATCAGCATGATAAAATAGCCAAGTCAAATCATCACCAGCTGGTTTGATACCAACTGATAGGTGAGTATGCTAATAATGTTATTTGGGGGTAAAAGGAGAGGGTATGAGCTCCTCTCATTTTTGTGTTTCCATAATTATTTCTGGGACCTCAAGAGTAAAAAAAAAATACAAAAAGGAAGGGAGGAAAGAAGAGAGAAAGGAAGGAAGGAAGGGAGGAAGGAAGGAAGGAAGGAAGGAAGGAAGGAAGGAAGGAAGGAAGTGAGTCCCTGCATATAGTCCTACAGTCTATTGTGGCACATTAGTTGTGAGGCATCATTAGACTTTGAGTCAAGTGACCTGCATTTGAGTTTGGTCTCCCCTACTTATTAACAATGTGACTTTGAGAAAATCATTTACTCTCCCTGGGTATCCATTTCTTTATCCATATGTACAAATAGAGACAATGCAACTTGTAATATTCACTATACAGTATTGTTGCAAGGGAGATGATTTGTAAATTGCAAATCTTTATGTACAGGTGAGTTACATACATTACTGACATAATGATGCCTCAGAACTAATTGATAAAGTAATTTGTAAATGAGATCCAAGGTTATTAGTATATACTAATTTCCATTGATTTGATATATTTTTCCATAGAAATATGTCTATTGTTCAAATGTTCTACCTAGGCAAGCAGTAGTACCTATGGAGAGAACAAACAAGGCAGTTGGCTACTGTTGAGGATGAACTCTGTCTCTAGGGGATGCATCTAATTGCATTCTCTCCTGCTTCATGATGTGGGATCATTATCATTTTTACAGCTGAGCATGCAACAAACAGTAACTGAGAAAGTATGGCTTGTGTTTATTGACAAATATCTTTTACAATGACTAACTTTTAGAGACCCTCTCTTCCACCTAAGCAAACACACATACACAAGAAAGCAAATCAGGAAGTCAAAAAGGGATGATAGATCCTCAGAAAGTCTAATTATGCATGCATAAGAATGTATTAAATACCCATAAATACATATATGCATTTATAATTAACATATTACATCAGCTCTAAAGACATTTTGTACTAAGGACACAGAAGATGTGAAATGAACCTCTATTTCATGTTCCATGTAAAAGCTTCTCACAGTTACAAAACCATTCTCAAGAAAGCTCTCGAAGTACTAATGTTTAAAGTCTAGTAAACATCATGATCTTAGAATTTTTGATTCTTGGGGAAGTTTGTAGAACTCACAAAAGCAACTTTAAATGTTCTTATTTCTAAATTAACTTTATCACTACACAAGGACATTGGCCAACTTAGGGATTCTTAGACCCCAGAGAAAAATCTCGCCCACCATTACTTGTTTTATGTGCCCCATAGTTATTTGCAAGGCCCCATCAATACAAAGTACTTACATCTGAAGAGGAAACAAAGAATACCTTTCATATCTCCATACCAGGGAGAGGCACCATTGTAATATGGACAAATGCCCAGACTTACAGTCAGGAAGAATATCCATGACTTATTATAGAATCACCAAAACAATCTCAAAATGAGTCTAGCCATTGCCTGAATAATAATTCCCCATTTCAAGGTATTTGGTAGTTGGTTTTTTAGTGATTTTCCTTGAAAACCTTTGAAGCAAACCATTACATTTTGGATCAGATCTAACTTGTAGGAATTTTTTCCTGACATGAAAAATTCGCATCCAGCCAGTAACATTTCCTGATTGTTTCTTTAATAATTCCAGATATAAAAGATAACCCACTAGCCTTGAGTATGCAGATTTCATCATGATTTCTTCTTTTTTAAAAAATCAAGACATTTCTTTTCTCCAATCCTTCAATACCTGTTTTATTCTATAAGATTATAGTCACTAATAGTGGCTAAGGATTTGCCTCTATCTTTTTTTTTTCAGTACCTGAGGATGTAATTCATCTGGGTCAGGTGACCTGAACTCATCAAGGGTTCATCAACTCATCAATATAACCATGTGATTATATTAATGTTTCTTTATCTTGAGTATAAACTAATTCTTACACTAGATGGTTAAGAGTAAATATAAAACCAATGACATGAATTGGATACTTGTGTGGACCACATACAACATGCTTAACTCTAGCCCTTTTTTGGGAACATGCCATCCATTAAAGCAAAGACTAGTTGATAGTACATGGATACATCAGTACAAACAATGTCCACTACTAGAGTAGGGGGAGAAGGATAGAAACCTCGTACTTCATACCCTATTGATATGTGGCCAGGGGAATTTTGTTTTGTATAAAATATGACTTTTTTATCAACACGAATAGACAAGGAGAAGATAGAAGAGGATGATGATTTGTCAGAGCATTATTTTTCAAGTCATCTGTGGAATACTTAAGGGCTAATGATACATGGCTGTGTGGCAGAAAATAGATGAACTACCAGTGTCATGTACTATCAGTGGCTAGACTTTAGCCAAGTAGAATGACATGTGGACTAGACTATAGCAAACAGGAAAACCAGTCTCCTTCTTGTCATTTAAAGAAATGTGTGTTTGCCAATCAATCATTTGTGAATGAATCAAAAGGTATTTGTCTTTCATAGAAGCTCACCATTGGTTATTGGTGCATAATGAGAAACTGAAAGATGGTCATACAAAGGCCAGGAAGGAAAGGGAATGTAGAACATGCATTTATTGATCATTAACAATTTTGCAAAATGTTCATGTTTTTCAAAGCACAGTTTTGGCTATGTGTTGTGCTTTGTGTATATAGAGGAGACAGGGCACTTGCCCTCAAACTTTTATATTCCAAGGAAGAAAAAAAATACTCATAAGGGAAAAAAAAATAAGCATTAGAATCTTTGGGAAATTAAAAAAATGAGTAATGAAAATAGAGTAAAATCTTCAGTGAAGAAAAAACATTCGATCTCTCCTCATGCTAGCAGAAATTAAAAACAATCAGCAATCTGTCTTACTTCTCTCTTGCTCAGATCATTCTAACCTACATCTTTCCTTCATTGTTCTCTAATACCTTCTGATAAAAGAGACAACAGTAATATTGTTCTCAAGGTAATTTTTAATCCAATTTCTTTGGAAACTAGTAGCTCCAAAAGTTCTGGGGCTTTGGATTTTATTTTCCTGCTATAGTTAACATTGCTAGATACTAGAAAACAACAGATGGTGTGGAAACATATGACTTAAATATCAATGGAGAAACACACAATGTATGGATTTGAGAGAAAAAACATGTGTTTCTTTCAAAGAAAAGATTTACTATTTATTCTAGATTTGAATTGCTTATTATTTAAACAGAATATAAATTTTAAAGAAAATACCACCAGTTTTCTCTTGTAATATATTTTATGTTATAGAGAATGATTATTCTTATTCTAGATACTGTCTATGTACTCTATCAATATCCCTTTGTATAGGCAACCTTACAGAGCTCAGCTTCACATATCAAAATGATGCATTTTGGAGAGGAAATTATGCTATCAATCAAAATAACATTTGTGTGACTTCAAGTTAATTCATTCATTTGTTCAAATATTAGTGACTGGCCTCTGTTGTGCACTCTCTGTTCTCTGACTCATTTTGAGAAAATTTCGTAGTTTCATTGCATCCGATCTAGGAGATTTCAACAGATACTTGCAGGTGGGTGTTCTTTCTGTGAGGACCTCTCTCTTTTATATAACATAAAAAAATATATAATTCAATATCTTGGGAAGAATATTCAACTATCAGTGCCAAAATGGGTGCATCTGTTAGTTGATTCATTTATCTTTATCTACAGGCAGTACTATACTTTAAAATACCAGGTAAGTAGGTATCAAAGGAGACTTGAAAATATCTATCAGCGAGTAATTCCAGTATTTTTTCCTAAATCAAATAGTTCTGGGTACTTGTGATATCAAGTCATTTTTTAAAGGCAAGATCACTTCTTCATTATGTTCAAGTTTAAAAAAAATAATTTATCTTCTATGTCATTACAATTAGCTCAGAAGCTGAAAGTACTCCTAACAGTAGCAGCACAGATGGTCCCCAGGTGGTGATCAAACAGAGTAAAAGGTCAAGTGTGAGCTACAGCTAAAGATCTAATGCAGGCTAAATGTGTACAAGAAAAGAAGTAATTTGAAAACTAATAAGCAGTGCATATCTAATAACAATAATAATAGCTAGCACTTATATGGTTTTGCAGAACAATTTACAAATATCTTATTTTATACTCACAACAACCCCCTGGATTGCCATTATTATTATCCCCATTTCACAAATGAGGAAATTTAGGCAGAGAAAGGTTAACTGAGTTTTCCCAGAGTCACATAGCTAGCAAGTGTCTGAGGCAGGACTTTCTCAAGTCTTTCTGACAGATCCCACACTCTATCCACTGTGCCACCTATCTGCCTCTAAACAATAACTGAACATTAGCTGCATTTTTTCCATTATGTTTCAAATGGAAATATTTTACTAGGAACCTTTTGCATGATTTATGTGGTCTAGGTGAATAATCAGAGTTCAGAAATTCCAAAATACTTGTGAAATGTATTTTCAGTTAAAGTATAAGCAGCAAGGGTAACTCATTAATTTGATAACTGGTCTTCTATGCTGTCAGCATAGAAGCTAGTGCCTTCTTTGTTTTTCTTTTTTTAATTGTAATGTCAATAAGCAGCCAAAAGGTCCAGTTGTTCCAACTGGTTACAGCTTTTTTGCAGCCTCCATGAAGGAAAGAGGCCTTGATAATACTCCGCATTTATATCATTGTTTATGAGGTGTTCATAAGGTTGGAATCGCTCCAAATTGGATTGATTGAAGCTATTCTTCATCTAATTTGTCCCTTCCTAAAAAAAAGGCATTAAAAAGATCACAGAGATCAGAATTAATTGCTCATTATTTTTCATCTTCAAAACTGGATTTGGGCAGGGTTATAAGATCACAGATTTAGATCTGGAAGGTACGTTAAACGCCATGTGGTCTCATTTTACAGCTGAGGAACCTGAAGCCCAGAAATGTGAAATGTTGTTACCAAGATCATGGAGGTTGTTGAGGCAGAGGCGAGATTTGAACCTTAGATGTCTGACTCCAAGGTCATTTTCTTTCCACTGTCTCAATCTACCCCTCAACTTGAGACTGAGAGAGGCTGCTCGTGGTCACACAACTCACAAGTGTGCATGTCCAAATATTAGCCTAGGCCTTCTTGGATTTAGATCTGGAATGGACCTTAGGTCATTTAGTCTAACCTTCTCATGTTATAGATGAGGAAAGCAAAATCTAAAACCCTTTTTTAGTATTGAGAATCATCATTTAGGACCTGCACCATTCCCATATACCCTTTGAGCCAATCAATGTGGAGCCTTCTGGGTACCTGCCATGTTTGACGAAGGGTGACAATGAAATACAATATAGCAAAAATGTATTCACATCCTGCTTTATATCTAAGGAAGTCTAGGGTAGGTATCTGGGCACATTGTAAGTAGTAAAGAAGGAGAAACCCAAGGGCTAAGACGAGCATCTCAGACAAAACATGAAAGATTTCTTCATTATGCTTGTGATTAGAAGCGTATTTGACTATCAACTAATAATTTAGTGAAAGATAAGATAGTGAGGAGACATGTTTGACGTTATTTAAATAAGCCACCTGATTTCAATCTACCCAAGACACAAGATGTAAAATGAGTCCAAGTTTCAAATATCTCAACTCATTAATTTGATTTGGGAGTCTCGATTCTCAACCTGGAACAAAATCTTTTTAGTTGTAATTGAGGATAGTCACAAGTTCATAAAGATATACCAGGTAAGGCTTCCCTAAGTTCATTGACTGAACATGTTTTAAAATCAACTTGAGGCTGTATATGTGGTGGATCACACAGTTAATCCTGACTACTGGGGACGCCAAGACTGGCAGATTGCTTGAGCTTGCGTAAGACTCTGAAGTTGTAGTACAGCAAAAGCCAGTCAGGTATTCAAACTAAACTTGGCACCAACATGATGAAACCCTAGAAGGTGGAGGGTGTGGAAAAGGGTTAAGATGGAACAAACTAGCCCAGTTTGGAAACAGATCAGGTCAAAGATTCTGTGCCGATCTACAGTAGGATTAGGCCCATGGTGGCTGCTGTACTTTCATGCACTTTGTTATTAAATTGAACCTCTGATACTCTTCTGTGGTATGTTAAAGGTCCATGTTAATTACATACATCTCCATAAAAGCTTTTGTGTCAAACAGGAATAATAGCGTATTATGAATATGTACCAACATAACACATTTTGTGTAAATATACAACTTGGAATTATAATAGCTATGATTACTCTTTGAATTCCATTTATGAGTAAGAGACCTCCAACCTCCCACTTGGTGTTCCATCATTTCCATTTTTAATGTAATAAAAAAATGCATGAAAGCCTTCTATTCAATAGGGTAGGGGTCCAAGAGAGGAACCTATAATGACGCTATGATAAAAGAAAGTGCAATTCTGTAAGTGTAATGAAAGAATTACACAAACTAAGGCCTATAAAGCCTGAAGATATTATGAAAATAATACGCATTTGATCTCATTTAACAACAAGTTTGATAACAGACTACATGAAAACAACCCACATTTATACATTTTAAATAATATATTAAATATGACAACATACAAGCTACATGATTGCACCCATATTATGTAATGTTTCCTAAAGAAAAAACACCATATACTGACAAACCACTCTGGAAACTCAAAGGAAATGAATGAATAATGAGGAGAAAGGTATCCATCTCTGATTACTATTCTGTGTACAAGGTCTGCAGTGGTTGTAAAGGTTTCAGGCATCCGGGAAGCAAAAGTCACAGTATTCAAGATCAAAGAAGGACTGAGAAATTTAAGGGTCCCAAACATTGGCAATAATTGAAGACTAAAATTGAAAAGTATATGCAATATGTGTATTCTTCCACCAAACTGTATTCCTAGCTGTATTCTATCATATCAAGGAGCAATAATACAATAAATAATAAGAGCAACATTGCAATAATAAATGTTATGTTGTATGGGACCTCTCTCTCTACTTTTTCCCCTGATGGGAGTACTTGTGTCATCAACAAGAAAGTCAAGCTGACTTGGCAATCTTAAAGGAAGGATGAGAACATATGAGAACCTTGCATTTGGAAATGCGCCAAAATGCAATTAGAAGAACTGCCATTTCTTCTTCTGGAAGACTTCATTACACTCTCCCACTTTTGAACAGGTGCAAACCATCCTAGAGCACCCATATCAATCCCATCCATCTTCTCTGCCCCATACTTCTATGTGACAGACTAGCATGTTAAACAGTAGACAGGGTAAAAACGGGAAAAGGTTATATAGGAATGGTTACAGATAATGAAAAGAAGGGAATCATTTTCATCCTTCACCACTCTACACACTTAAGCCTACATTTGAAGTAGGGAAAGAAAGTTGATTCTCTTCCTTCTAGAAGGGGGAAAGAGGGGCAGGGGTAGTGAGCCAATTTAATTAATTTGTGGGGGAAAAAGAAGATTTGGGGAAATGCAATGGACTTGGAGTCAGAAAAACTAGATTTGATTCCAGTTCTGCCCCTGTGAGATACTGTACAAGTCACTGAAGTCTTTAGCCTTAGTTTGCTAATTTGCAAAGTAGGGATAACAACCTCCTTACAAGGAGGTTAAAAAAGAATTAAGTAAAATAATGTTGTAAAGTTACTTTATGAACTTTAAAGCACACATGCGGAGACATATATCTATCATCATCATCATTATCACCATCATCATCATCATAACAAACATCCTGGACATCTTTATTCCAATAAATGTGACTCAAGAATGCCTCTTCAGAAATCTGAATGATCATGATTACATCACAAAAGGGAGACCCTCCATCAATGCAGAACATAACCTCTCCGTACTTTAGTTGACAGCTTCATGAGTAACTGTGTCCAAAAAATATACTTATCTCTAGGTAGGATAATATTATGATAATGAACCTTAGTTTGAACTAAGCTAAGTTAGTTCCTAGACCATAGAGGCACAATCTGTTACCAGACATTTACTCTCCAACTCAGCAAAATTGTGAACCACTGAAATAACCCTTGAGAACCCAATCACATCCAAGCCAAAATGAATCATCAGAGTATGACATTAGAAGATATATATGCTCAGAGAGTCCCTCCTTGACCATACATGTTCCATGGTGGGGCAAGGGTAGTATGGACATAGTTTACAAGCCTGGCCTCATGTGAAGGCTATGGGACAGAACCTTGCCATGCATTTGGAATCATATAAATTCAGATTTGGAAGGAAGTTTGAGAGCCTTGTAGCCTAACTTCCCACCTAACACAGCAATCCTTTCTAAAGCATCCCTGAAGATAGTCATTCTCTGCTTGAACACGTGTAATGAAAGGAGCTCACTCACATCATCCACATGGCTTGCCTGCTAAATTTTTGATTTGTTCCCACATTCTAAGGTTCCACCTTATATTGTCACTCAAATACTCCTACTTACTGGTCCTCAGTCTTCCCTCTAGGACAAACCAAGACAGTTCTAGTCCTTCTATATGACAGACCTATAAATATTTCATAACATAATAGAAGTTTGGGACTAGGGCTGTGAATCACTTTTAAACCTCTTATTTTATCATTTAGAAAACTGAAGCCCAGAAATGCTAAGTCATCTGGCGAAGGTGCATAGCAAACTAACATCCAAGATGAGACTCCAGGTCCCCAAACACTTAGTCCATCACTTTATGTCTTTCATTATAGTCTCTTTTATTTACCCTCCAGGCTGAACACCCCCAGTCCCTTCAAGTGACTCTTGTACAATATCAATTCAAAATCCTTCTTCATCCTGATAAATGTGGTTGGGGTCCTTTTTCAATAGCCACAGCTATGCATGCAAACCCAGGAAGTCACAGGGTGATTCTCTAGTCAGTCTAGAAAAAAGCCTTTTTTCTGAGTATCATAGCAATAGAAACTTGAAAAGAAACTTCAAAGAGAGGACACCTTTTCCCTTTTCCACAAATGATGAAGGCACAAAGTTTTAGAGCCTGTCTTAGGGCTGACCTTACAAATAAACTGGGTAAACACACAGTTGGATAGTATATTTTTAGGGGCCCAGGCAATGTCTCCATCTTCACCTCTATCCCCAGCCTAAACATCTTTTTCCCAAACTCCCACTAACAGAAACACATTCCTTCCTATAAATAAGCCAATCTCTTTTTAAAATGCAAATATCCCAGAGACTGTTAATATATAAAGTCTATCAATCATTCATACTTCAGTGGAAATTAATCTAATCATATGTTTTATTCTTAACACTTGGCTGAAAGCGATGGAGGGAGAGAGAGACAGAGAAAGAGAGACACACAGAGAGACAGAGACAGAGAGAGAGAGACAGAGACAGAGAGAGAGAGACAGAGAGAGAGAGAGAAGAGAGAAGAAAGTTTAAAGACAATAGGGGATGGAGGAAGCATGGTAGTTTATCAAACAGAGAGCAGGCCTGAATGGATTTCCATAGTTGAGAATTCTGAGAGAGAAATAGAGTAGTATAGTGAAAGGAGTGTAGGACTTGGATTCAGAAGACCTGCTTTCATATCTTAGCTCCAAAACTCATTAGCATTAAACTACCTGATCCTCATATAGCTTGGGTGAGTCTTCAGACCCACCCAAGAAGTCAATATCATCTATAGGCATGGCATCCAAATGTGGCACTCTCATCCCTCTTCTTTCCTTTTTATTGGCTTATGAATCCTATCCTCTCCCACCAGCAGGTCTGGAGGTTTTTTCCTGAGAGTTTAGGGGAGAAGATATGGATGCCCACAGCAGCTTGGCTACAACTCAACATCTCTCAGGGTCCTATCATTATCCTCAGTGTTGCTAAATAAACTTCTACTACTCACTACTGTAGCTCCTGAGCCCCTACTTCAGTGCTTCCCATTTATACAAAATTAGTCAATATGATACTATTAACTTCAAACAAAACATTTGCTAAGCACTAAACTAAGCAGTAATAATTTTAATATTTGCTCAATAGAAGGCAAAATAATAATAACAATAGTCCATTCATATACCTAGGTCATGATGTCCCACTGATGTATATAATGTTTTGAGAGTAAAGTGGGAAAATACAGACACTTGGCAAGGAGGGACCTAAGGATGGAAATTCACATGGCCAAAGCAACTAGCAATACTGGATTATAGTTCTTAATGTTCTTGGTCCTTTCAGGGACAATATATACTACATAAAGCCACTTCTTTGCTAGCTACTCCTCTTCTAGTCCTAGTTGCTCTCATGCTAAGCAAAAGCAGTATTTCACTTACAAGTCAGTGAAGGAATGACGTGCTATTTTACCTCACAACCACCCTCAACACACACATGCACACATGCACACACACACGTTTCTGTGTCTGTGTATGTGTAGATAGATAGATCACATACAGCATTTGTTCAGTGACAAGCAGTTCATATAAGTAGTCTAGAAAATGCAGACAAGTCCAGCTGGATCTTCATTCACTAGGAGTCTCCTTTATCCAAGAAGCTCTAAGCCTCTTCTTACATCAAAGCAAGTGCAAATTCTGCCTTTCCCTCTTTGTTTCTTCCTCTTAAAACATGATGTCAATAGAAAGCAAACAAGGATCACTAAAAAGGCTCTCCTGTCCTAGGCTATAAATAGTGCTGGAGAACAATAATTTCAAAAAATTTTAAAAAGATGGAGGGAAATTCACAAATAATAATTATAACTTTGTAAGTAACTGGGATCTACACCTATAAAACAGAAATGGATAGCAGAATGGATTAAAATCAGAATCCAACAATATGCTGTTTACAAGAAACCCATTTAAGAATGAGAATATACACAGCATTAAAATGGAGCATTAAAATTGAGTAGAATTTTATTATGCTTCAGCTGATGCAAAAAGGACAGGGGTAGCAATCATAATCTCAGACAAAGTTAAGACTAAAACAGATTCAATTAAAAGAGATAAGCAGGGTAACTAAATTTTGAGGTTCCATAGACTGAAGCAATATCAATATTGAACCTATATGCACCAAATACTATAGAATTCAAATTTTTAAAAGAAAAGTTATATGACTTATAAGTAGAAGTAGATAGTAGGACTAAAATAGTGGGACATTTTCATCTTCCCCTCTCAGAACTAGATAAATCTAACCAAAAAATAAACAAGAAAGAAGTCAAGGAAGTAAATAGAATTTTAGAAAAGCTGGATATGAAAGCTATCTGGAGAGAATTGGATGGGAATAGCAAGGAATATATTTTTGTTCTCAGAAGTTAGTGGTACTTTTACAAAGATGTCATCATATATTAGAACATAAAAATTTTGTAGTTAAAAGTAGAAAGCTAAAATGTTAAAAGTATCCTTTTCAGATCACAATACAATAAAATTATATTTAATGAGAGACCACAGAAACAAAGATTAAAAACTAATGGGGTGGGTAGCGAGGTGGTGTAGTGGACAGAGCACCAGCCCTGAAGTCAGGGGGAGCTGAGTTCAAATCCAGCCTCAGACCAAACACTTGTCACTTACTAGCTGTG
This sequence comes from Vombatus ursinus, assembly GCF_900497805.2. Lineage (NCBI taxonomy): Eukaryota > Metazoa > Chordata > Mammalia > Diprotodontia > Vombatidae > Vombatus > Vombatus ursinus. The sequence goes on from NW_020954648.1 coordinate 7,148,377, forward strand.
TGACCCTGGGTAAGTTACTTAACCCCAATTGCCTAAAAATACAAAAACAAACAAACAAAAAAAAAACTAGTAGATCAACCATTAGTTAATTTGATTTTAAAAAGAGAGAGAAAACCAAGTCACTAGTATTAAAAATGAAAAGGGTAAATATACTACCAACAAAGATGAAATTAAAGCAATTATAATGAGTTATTTTGCCAAATTATATGCCAATAAATGTAACAATTTAAGTGAAATGGAATAAATATGACACATAACCTAAATATCAAGGAGATATAAGAAAATCTGAAGAACATGGAATATATTACCTATTAGACTTATGGAGAGGCAAACAATTTATGAATAAACAAGAGATAGAGCACAGAGTGAGGTGTAAAATGAATAATTTCAATTACATTAAATTGAAATTTTTCTACAAACAGAGCAAATATAGCCAAGAACAGAAGGACAGCAGAGAATTGGAGAAAATATTTTATAGACAGCTTCTCAGAAAAAGGTTTCATATATAAAAAAAACAAAGAATTTCATCAAATCTGTAAGAATACGAGTCATTACCCAAATGATAAATGGTCAAAGGGTATGAAAAGACAAATTTTTGGTGAAGAAATCAAAACAATTTATAGACATATGAAAAATGCTCTAAAACATCGTTGATTAGAGAAATCAAAATTAAAACAACTTTGAGATATCATTTTACATCTACCAGATTGGCTAAAATGATTGAGGGGGAAAGTCACAAATTTTGGAAGGAATGTGGGAAAAATGAGCCACTAATTCGCTGTTGGTGAATCCAACCATTTTGGAGAGCAATCTGAAGTTATGCCCATGAAGTTATCAAACTTTCTATACCCTTTATCCAGAATACCAGTACTAGGTCTGTTTCCCAAGATGATTAGAGAAAAAGAAAAAGAATCTATTTGTTCTGAAATATTTATAGCAGTTCTCTTCATGATGGCAAAGAACTGCCCATTGCTGGGATGTCCATCAATCAGGGAACAAGTTGTGGTATATGACTGTAATGGAGTACTACTGTGCTATAAGAAATGATGATCTTGATGATCTTGGAAAAACATGGATAGACATGCATTAAATAACGAAGAGTGAAATGAGCAGATCCAAGAGAATGATATATACAATACAAAATTGTTTCAAGAACAACTTGAATGACTAAGTCATGTTGACAATTATAAGTACCCAAATTACTCACAAAGGACATATGAAGGAAGATGCTATCTGCATCCAGAGAAAGAACTGATAAATAGAAATATGTTTAGAATGGTTTTACATGGGTGTGTATAATATATATGCATATATATATATATACATACATATTTGTGCCTAATGGTAGCCATCTCTAGGGTGGGAGAAGGGAGGAGAGGGAAGAAAAAAGGGTGTAAAAAGAAAATTACATGATAACTTCATTATATATTTAAAAGGAATAGCAAGCTGTACATTTAGATTTCCAATTTCATGTACAATCTTTTTTTTCCTATTGTAATACTGTATGGAAATACTTGTTTTATTTCTTAAGTTCAGAATGAAATAAATTTAAAAAAATAAAATTCTTTACATAGTAGCATGATTTAGCCATCTTCCAATTATCACAGCAGCTGAAGATCTCCGTGTGTGTGTAACTCTGTCTCTGTCACTCTGTTTTTCATCTCTCTCCATTTTCATCTCTGTCTCTGTCTTTGTCTGTCTGTCTCTGTCTCTGGCTCTTCTTATACTCATCATTACTCTTACAAATGTTAGCCAGCCAATCACTCAACACATGCCAGGCACTGTTATAAATTCTGGGAACACAAAGAAAAAACAATCCCTACTCTCAAGCATCATACATTCTAATGGGCTTTTTGTTCAGTCATTCAATCACGCCTGCCTCTTTGTGATCCCATGGACCATAGAAGGCCAGGCCCTTCTATCCTCCACCACCTCCCTAAATCTATCTAAGCTCATATCCATTGCTTCCATGACACTATCTAGCCATCTCATCCCCTACTTTCCCCTTCTTTTACTTTCAATCTTTCCTAGTAGCAGGGTCTTTTCCAAGGAGTCCTTTCTTTTCATTATGTGGCCAAAGTATTTTGCAGCATCTTTTACTCTTATTTTTTTTAATATTTCACTTTGGGGGAAGTTCTAGGCTACTAGGAAAGCAAATCCAGGTTGCCCAAGACAAGATTGGCAATGACCTCAGTAATTCAGGTCATCAAGCTCCCTTCTCTCTCCAGTTACTTTAGTCTCCGAAGAATATATCTGCTGAAGTACTCAAGTAATATTTATCTCTTTTTCCCCAGGGACGTAGCTCAAAGCCCCAGAGACAATTTCATTTTCTGGTTGAAGAATAAGGGCATGAATAATTCTTTTAAAGAATCTGCAGGGCTTCTTAGTCATTTCTGCCCTGAGAGAAGTAATCTTCCTGACAATACAACAAATACATCCTGAGTTGAGCGTATGTGCACATTGGATGACAGCTGGCTACCTAAGCAGCTGCAATATAACTAATTGAAGTGGAGTAATCATAAAAAGGAGGGTATAAGAGAGATATTAAGGATTTTGAGAGTTTGGGGTAAGATGAGGTAGATCTCCTAGCAAGCTTACAAAGCCTTTTGGGGTAAGATTAGGGTCCTTCCTAAGTCTGAGAACCAACTCACCAAGGAGAGCTTGCAGTGCTATATCTGAACTGTGGATATGAGTAGAGGACAACTGCTTTCATTTCCCCTCAAGAGCCCTTCTCCAGAATAGGAGCTAACTTAGCAAACAGAGGTTGCAGAAGAATAACTTAAAAAAAACTCTCTCTGCTTTCATTTCTTCATTTACAAAATGAGGAAGTTGGACTAAGTGATCTCTAATATCCTTTTCTTATCAGATAACAGATTTAAATCTGAAAAGAACCTTAGAGAGCATCTGGTCCAACTCTCATCTTTCAAAGGAGGAAACAGAGTCCCAGGAATACTGAGTGATTTGCCCCAAGCCACAAAGCCAGTAAGTGGCCAGGATTCAAATCTAGAACCTTTGACTAAATATTCAGCAATCTTTTTCATTAGACCACGCTGACTTTTAAGTGATTTGCCCAAATTCACACAGCCAATTAGTGGCGGAACTGGGTTTCAAACTCGGTTTTCTAAATTCCTAGTCCAATTTTCTTTCTACCATACCTTTGTGCCTTATAGGACAAGAATTTCTATTATGGGTTCCAGCAATGGTTTTGATCAACCATATTTTTCTGCTAACTCAAAAACTGAAGTGATGTTGCATAACCATGGGTAGCAGGAAGAGAGGTACAGATAGCAGCCTGGCATACCACTTTAAGGAATGGAACTGCTCTATGTGGACAAAGATTTCAAACTAGCCAAAATTCAATTTGACACAATTTTATTAAGCAACCATTATGCATAGCACATGAGAGGTAGCTTGATGGAACAGATAGAAAGCTGATCTCAAAGCCAGAAAGATCTGGGTTCAAGTTTTACCTCTGATAACATACTAGCTTTGTGGCCTTGGGTGAGTCATTTAACTTAGACAACCCTCTGAGACCTTGGAGAAAAACTGCTGATCTACATTAATGGAGAGTTTCCTCTACTGGGAATTCCCTAAACAAATGAAATCTCCAATCTGTTCCCTATGCCTATAATCTCTTATGCAGCACAAGGTTATAAAGTTGAAGTGGCAGGCAAAAGCACACACTTAAGAAAATGTCTATAGTGTTAGAATAATATGTGCAATCTGGAAATAAAAACTGAGTTTCATGATTCAAGATTTTTTACCTAGAGAGCCACTATTGTGCTTCCCACAAACCAATGCCAGCATTATGCATTATTCTCTGTAATAATTACTGCCATACAACCTTCCAGTCTCTGGGTGAAGATGAAAAGTGTAATAAACTTGAGACATCAAATAGAATCCATCTCAGGGTAGCCAATCAATCATTGTAAGATGTTTGGAAGCATGACACAGCCAAAATCCAAATCTATATTTTAATGAATCAATACAGAACAAACAGGGTATGTCATAAAGAAAAAAAAACATTTTATAGTATAAGCAACAAAAAGTAACAAAGATCCTAATCTGGTCCCATCTTTATCAAGTCAGATTTCTAGTTTCTTGGCCACTATGCACCAAGGAGTCAAGCTACAGGGATAAATGCTTCTGAAATCAATGACATTTTTCTATGGACAGGAAGGCAAGATGCCAACCGGGCAAAGGGCAAACCAAAACAAAAATTCAGCATAGAACACAAAATCCCCACAAGGTATTTTCAGTTTGATTTTTAGCTAACTAATGTGGCCATAGCATAAGCTAATCTATATTTTATTTCATTTCCAGTAACTGAATAGGTCCCCTATAGGGTCAGGCTAAACCAAGGTGAAAGTCACAGGTGGTAGATACTTGAGCAGCATTACTGAACTGAAGAAACAGCTTTATGGGAGTGGAAAAGGATATCTTTGCTCTCTGCAGTTATCATCTGTTTCTTGAGGGGACAACACATCTTCATATCTGAAAGACCCTAAGCCTGGTTGAAAGGGAAAAGGTAAAATGAAGGCACAATGTCCACCACATTCTCCAGGATGTGCAATGTGTTGAGTGGGAAGGAGAAAGACAGTTCGTTCATCTTCTTCCTCTGTTCCTCTCTTCCCCCTAGCCCCCCACCCCATTCCCCAGTGATATCACAAGGTGGCAGAAGTACATTGCTTTTGTTGAGCCAGGAAGTTTATGACTTTGGAGGAACTAGAAATAATGGTCTGGAAAGTGAAAAGAAATGGAACCAAAGGAGCATGGCCTTTCACAGGCAGAAAGTGTTCACTTGTTTTGCTGGATGCTTCATTCAACAGCCGAATTCAAGATCTTCTCTCTTTATCTCCCTCCTTTTTTTCCTCTTTCTTCCATTCTCCCTTTCTTCTTTCTCTGTTTATGAGCCTTGTTAAATGGAGATGATAAACTTTTTTTTAGTTGTTTTTTTTTTATATTGAACATGGTACCTGAAATGTTCCTTAGGTGCATCAGAAAAGTATCCTTCTATCTTTCTGTGTGCATACTTGATAGCTGAGCATTGGTTAGACTTTTATGTTACAGCAAACAATAAAAACCAACTTGTATCTATTTAGTACTTTGAGGACTGCAAATTGCTTGCCTCGAAGCTACCTAATAAGGTAGAACGGGAATAACTGGAACTGTTTTACAGATGAGAAAACAGGTTCTTAGAGGTTAAGTGTCTGAGGCAGGTGCCTCCAATCCAGAGTTCTATCCACTCTTCCATGCTGCTAAAATTCTCCTTGCAAAGTTTGTATATGATTAATTGGCATATTTGTATTTCGATTATGGGAGTGGAGCTTAAAATAAGCTATAAAGTCTTCAAAGTGCTCAATATAAATTTTAATCATTTGTGATTGCAAAATTTTTATTCCCGGTATTTTTAATAGAAAATCTGACTCTGTGTATGTGTGTGTGTGTGTGTGTGTGTGTACATGTGTGTATGTGTATGTGTGCGTGAGAAAGAGAGAGAGAAAGAGAGAGAGAGAGAGAGAGAGAGAGATTTACTAGGTGCTAAAATGTACATGTTCAATATAAGGCAGATAGGTTGTGCAGTGGATAGAGTGCCTGGTCTGGAGTCAATAAGACCTGAGTTCAAATCCCACCTCAGACACTTACTAGCTGTGAGACCCTAGGCAAGTCATTTAATCCTGTTTGCCTGAGTTTCCTCATCTATAAAAGCAACTAGAGAAGGAAATGGCAAACAAGAAGAAGATGTACAATGTCCAAAATCAAAAAGTCTGAAACATTACAAAATTAATTCCTCTAAGGGCAGCTAGGTGGCGCAGTGGATAGAGCACCAGCCCTGAAGTCAGGAGGACCTGAGTTCAAATCCGACCTCAAACCAAACACTTGACACTTACTAGCTGTGTGACCCTGGGCAAGTTACTTAACCCCAACTGCAAAAAAAAAACAAAAAACAAAAAACAAAACTAATTCTTCTGGAGAGTCTAGGGAACCTCTTCACTCGCAATTCTGTTAGAGAATGTGGGTACCACTGGCAGAATTGCAAGTCTTCACAACAAAGGAAAGAGGAATCTTGTTTGCAAGATGTCAACATCTCCATTTCCCCCTCCTTGCCCGTGCTGATAGCTAATTTTGTTCAGCTGTTTCAGTCATGTCCAACTTTTGTGACCCTATTTGGGATTTTCTTGGCAAAGATACTTGAAAGGTTTGCCAGTTCCTCCTCCAGCTCATTTTACAGATGAGGAAACTGAGGCAAACAGGCTTAAGTGACTTTCCCAGGGTCACACAGCTAGGAAGTGTCTGAGGACAGATTTGAAGTCAGGAAGAGTCTCATCTTCTTTTTTGAGGCCTGGCACTCTATCCACTGTGCCACCTAGCTGCCTAATAACTCATTAACCTTTCATCGAAAAGAGTCAGCTCAAGGACACCAGGGCTCTCCCTGACGATGAAATATTTCTCTTTCCTTAAAACTCAGCTGTGCTATACAAGATCATTCTAAGACCTAGGAATTCAATAATTCAATAACAATTTTGAAATCCTCATTTTCTGTGAGTGCGCAACCTTCAGCCGTGCTGTGTAACTGTGAAAGACAGAACAGATCCTGACTTACAGCTCTAACGATGGAATAGCTCTTTATGAAAAAAGGGCTTCAAATGAACAATTCAATTCAGCATACAGTTAAGTGCATCCTATATGCAAGCCAACTTAGGGAGTAAAATCATTTATCAGCATCACATACTTCAGAGATTTTACAGTTGCAAATCCAAGGATAAAAGAGCATGCTCAGAGTAGACAGCACAGTCAATTACTGTGATAAATGGCATTTACCCTGTTAGAGTTTGGGTTTTTTACATACACCCTATGCAGAGTGAAGTTCTTCACCCTTTTTGTCATGGACACATTTAGCGATCTGGTGAAGCTTGTTGACTCCTTCTGGAAGTAATGTATGTAAATGCATAAAATAAAATTCATAGGATTACAAAGTAAATCGCTTATATCAAAATACAGTTATTCAAATATTTAAATGAATACCACCAACACCACTACCATCACCATCATCAACAGACAAAACAGCATAGACCCTTGTTATAGAAGCTGCCTGGCTCCTCAAGTCGGCCTGTCAGGTCTGTCAGACCAGCTCTGATCTATAAGCTAGTATTCAAAGAACGAGATGATTCACGTAAGGTATTTAATATTGACTTAAAAGAGAAACTTACAAGGCTAGAGAAATTTTTGGAAGGAAGCACCGACCCCCAAATGGGGGTACAAAGAGTTGGACATGACTGAAACAAGAATGACAATAAGGTGGTAGCTGTGTTAAACGGAAAGAAGAAAGAAGCATATGAGTTGTTTTTTCTACCTATCTTGCCTTATAAATATTTGATCCTTCTCTTCATACATGTTAGGTAGTGAACGAAAGATCTTTACAGAGAAATTAAGTAATTTCAAGGAATAGAAGAACTAACTGTGGCTGAAGGATGAGAGGAGTAGGAAAAAGGATATTTCTAGTACCATGGGTTATGCCCTGTCAGTTCTGGGTCTGAGAATTATAGATTGACATAAGAAGTTTTGGATGGGTCTGTTTTTTTAAGTGAAATCCTCATTTGATATTAAGTGGTTATTTTCCAGACCTGGGGTTGGTTTTCCCTTTCAAATAAGGGGAAACAATAAAGTAGGGGTGTGCTGGAACCAGCTCTAATTAGCTCAGGAGAGATAATTATTAAATATTCAGTGTGAACATTTATACCTCAGAAATTGGCAAATGATAGAAATTAGGGCCTGATGTTGTTTTCTTGCTTGTTTAGACTATAAAAAAGTGATGGAGAAAAATTTAATAAATGTAACATGTATTTTCAGAGAGCTGGTTTTTAAACATTTATTAGAGCACCATTGCTCTAAAATCTCTAGGAAAGTCCTGCCATTATCTTAGTAAAGATAATAATAACATCTTGAATTTATATACCACTTTAAGGTTTATAAAATGCTTTATGAGTATTGTTCCATTTTATTCTCAAAACAACTCAAAGGAATATTATTTTTATCCCCATTTTACAGATGAGAAAACTGAGGCAGAGAGAGATTAGGTAACTTCCCAGAGCTTCATAGCTACTAATTGTTTGAAGCTGAATTTGAAATCAGGTCTTCTTGACTTTCAATCCAGTGTTATATCTACTGGACCAGATAGCTGCCTTCCCTAATCTTTTCTATTCTTCTCACATATTCACCTAGAACTGATAGAATATTCAGAGTGCCACTTTACTGTGGTTTCAATGTGTTTATAAGCACCAGTAAGCAGCCTGTTAACATCCTCTCTTTTTTGGTGGTTCGCTAATTCATTAGCATACCCACCACAACAGTAATACTTTCTAGCAACAATTTGGTCTTCTAATTTAGAAAATCTACTAAAATAGAACTGTTCAATCCATGAGACCAAGATCAAAATAGGAGCACAAACAAATAGTCAAAAGCAGCTATAGTCTCAATGGATTCTAGTCCACACAGCAAGTTCCACTGTTTATATTCATTGCAAAACATATAAAACTATCTGTATAAATATTATGCAGCTGGTTAACTACATCTCTGGAGCACATGTCCAATTAGTTCTGTTTCTATTAAACTTTTTTATATCTTTTCACAGCTTACGGTTTCACAGCTTGTTCATATACAGCATATCACATAAACATCATAACATAATCCAAACTAGGTATCAGTTGAACAAATTAATTTTGCCAAAGAGTAAAATACTACCATCAGACGATATATCAATATAAAATACATAGAAGAGGTTAAAAAAACCTCTTAACCATTAAAGGAATAAAGGAAACCCATCTTTTACTCCCATAATCCCAATATATGACCAAACTTAATGCCTTTGATTTATTACATAAATCCTCTATATCCTCAGAAACTGAATTACCAGAATTGTCCACCACTATAATAGTGTCTGAACAATAGACAGAAAAATGAGAGTGATAAATACTTGTAGCTCCTCTATGGTCTGCCATTGTGATCCATATATCTAAAATCTATAGTATATTCAAATTAATAAGCCATTTATAGCTCTCATCAACACTGCTAAAATCTATTTTTCTGATCATTGTTATAGATAATAAGTGATGCAGTATTGCCACACTATGTATTTATGGTATTACTTTATAAACTTTTCCAAAACATATTGGCAGAAACCTATAAATGTGTAATACAAATATGATCAGTTATAACATAAAACATATAACAGAAGTGTATTGCTAGCATGCAATATCATTAATTCAGTTGAATGTATTTCAAACTACATAAAAAGAAAAAATATTTCATTTATGTGCCCTCTAATTTAAGCACTCCATATTGATTGCACACACACACACACAAACACACACACAAAAATACATAAATAAATACATAAATACACTATAAATAAAAACATAAATATACTATAAATGCACCATAAATACACAGCTGTAGCGATACTACATTACTTACTATCTATAACAAAGATCAAAATACACCATGGGCCATATCAACCCCCTATATGATATAGCATATCTAATTAGATTTATATCAAGCCCATTTAATCTGAAGCAAGTGGATTTGAAGTAGATGCCTCCTCTCCTTTCTTCCTTATCTCCTATTACTCAGGTGCCTTCTACTACTCTTTCCTCCTTCATTCCTGTTTCACATGATGAAGTGGCCTTACTCCTTACCAAGGCTAATAGAGCCCTTACCAAGGGATCAAGTGATCTCATCCCATCCTGTCTCCTCCAACAGTTTGCCCCCTCTGACATCCCTACTCTTTCACTTATTTTCAATCTCTCTCTCTACTGGCTCATTCTCTACTGCCTACAAACATGCCCATGTTTCGCCTATCCTAAAAAAAAAAAAAATCTTCACTTGATCCTTCCATCTCTGCTAACTATCATCCTATTTCTCTTCTGTCCTTTATAATAAACTTCTTGAAAAGGCCATCTATCACGGCTGCCTCTCCTCTCTCTCTTCTCACTCTCTTAACTCCTTATAATCTGGCTTCTGATCTTATGATTCTACTGAAACACAATTAAAATTGCATCTTCTACAAGAAACCTTCCCCAACCTCACTTAATTCCAGTGCTTTCCCACTTTTAATTATTTCCTATTTATTTTGTACATAACTTTGCTTTGTATATATTTGTTCACACGTTGTCTTCCCATTAAATTGTAAACTCTTTGAGGGCAGAGAATGGGGTTTTTTGCCTCATTTTTTAATTTCTAGAGTTTAGCCCAAATACCTGCCACATTAGGTGCTTAATAAATGTATACTGAGTGAAATGTTTATACACAGCCCACCCGCCACTTGCTACATATGTAATTGAATTCACATAGCCTCTGTGTGTCATAGTTACTTTATCTGTAAAATGAAGGGTTTGTTACTAGATGGTGTCCAAGATCTCTCTCAGCAATAAATCTATGAGTCTATGATCCTATGAACTAAAATGCCAAATGTAAAACCAAATTACTCATATGCTAGAGAATATAAAATTCCTCAGAAAATATATATGCAAAATAGTTGGTGTTCCAGTAAGGTGACTAAAGATAACTTTCCAGTTTCTTACCAGTATTTATTCCAGAATCTGTGAAATTATGCACAAATAGCATTAGACATTTCCACAACACCCTGGAGAAAGGATTGACTTCTTGTAAATGTTTATTTTCCTTAGTCAACATCTACTCTACCATGTAGAAGCTGTCCTGAGCCTCTTATTTTTAAACTGGCTTAATGACTTTTGTCATTCCATCTGACCTTGAATTCTCATTATCATTCTCATCCTCCTACCTCTGGAATTCTAGCTTAATTCATTGTGAGTTCGATGGAGAGGGCAAGCAGGAAATGTACATTAATGAAGGTTGCTCATCCTTTGGTGATCTAGGTACCTACTTTTATTACAGGCATTTCTCCAGAAGATGTTCATGGCTCTCCACAATGGCTAGTCTCCTGGGCATCTCTCTATTCTCCCATCCCTTCACTATCTAAAACTCATGCCACCTGGGCTTCTCCTCCTAACACTTATCTATGAAGGGCTGTACTAGCACAAAATTAAGGTGCTTATGCTGTTGAAGGGTCAGAAACTGGACTCATTCCCCTCAGGCCTGGTTCAGTTACTCTTTAAAATGTTTCAATTCCTTTTTTTTGTTTGTTTGTTTTGGTTTTTGGCTAGGCAATGGGGTTAAGTGACTTGCCGAGGGTCACACAGCTAGTAAGCATTATGTGTCTGAGGTCATATTTGAACTCAGGTCCTCCTGAATCCAGGGCTGGTGCTCTATCCACTGCACCACCTAGCTGCCCCCAAAATGTTTCAATTTCTGCCTGACATCTATTTGAGTAGTCTTCTATCATCCCACATCAACACTTTTACATTATTAGCTTTTAAATGAGCTTCAAGTTGACTAAGGCATTTCAAGCCCCTCTCCTCCCTTAACTCTTTCCAATCTACTGTTGATTCTCCCATAAAGTTTCGGAATCTTTAATTATTTTCAAGGTTTTTGGTTTTGTTTTGTGTTTTTCAATGCAGACCAACTCCCTTGTAAATTAGTGAATTTCTCTCTGTTGATTAAATAACTCACTTTTTGGGGAGGTTATACTACTGAGAACTTTTGAAGTCTACCCTCTTGCATTTCAAATTATGTTTCATAGATTCTAATTATCTTGCTGGTATTAATCTTTTTTTTTCCTTCAGCATTCCTGTTTCACTTGTAAATTAGCACAGTTCTCTCTGTATTAGGCTAATAGTCCTTTTATATCTGTATATACTATCCAAAAAGTCTAAACTGCCTCAATTCCCTTTTAGGCTCTTTGAGTCTTATACCCGCTGCAAAATTCTTCATAATCCTCATTTAGTTTAGCTGCTGGGTCATCAGATATGAAACTACCAGATGAATTTCAAATACATTTACCATTCATCCTAAGCCATTTTTCCAATTTGATCCGTAATTTGAGTTGGGCTCACCTATTCCAGTCTTTGAATATATTGACACATTCTAATATCTCCTCACCTGATTCCTTTTAGTTGCTAAATGCTTAGAACTAGATATGAACATAACAAAACAATTTAATTCAACTACATCATTAATTTAGATGGGGACGTATGATCAAGCAAGTCAAATTTTCCTTTACAAAAAGTGAGGAAGCATCATCTTTTCCCAAAACGTCCTCTCCTCATAAACATGTAGTAAATTATAGGCTTAGGGTTGGAAAGGACTTTTCAGGGCCATCTATTCTAAAACTCTCATTTTCAAAAGATTAAAATGAAAGCACTCAATTGAAGGGTTATAGAGAACAGAAAAGAGAAAGAAGGTATTTCCAGGGCTGGTTTTACAAGGTAACTGTCAAGTCTGTCTCTTGCCACTGTCTCTGGAGTTTCTTCTGTCCCAGCTACCTTTCAAGACTTGGGAAAATAAAAATATGGTGGAATGTCAAGGACCCTTTCATTTCTGAAGCTCATGAACAAAAATAACTACAGCAACATCTCATTTTAATTACGGATAATAAAATAGTTAAAAATTGACCTTTGTTTTCTTTTGAGGTATTCAAATAGGACTTTGCTTTTTGCTTTGAAACCATCACAGTTTTTTTCTATCATAACTTTACAAATTTCAACTGCAGTTTTTTTGCAAATATGTCAAATGTTACTTTCATCCAAACCTTGCATCAGACCCCTTCACATCGATGTGTGCAAATCCATATTCAAAATAAATTTGAATGATAAAGTTATCAAATACTGTACTTTGAATGCTACTAAAGTGCAATTTATATTCTATAACAATGTTTAATCCACAAAAATATTATTTTAAAAATCATGCCTATAAAAGGAATTCAAAAGAAGAAAATGTATAATATGGACAGAAGTTTTAAAAATACAATGGCTTCAAATATTCCTTTGTTCCCTAACTGAACAATAAGTCTTTACATAAATAAACTCATAAATAAATGTGCAAATCTACAAAAATCTATATGATCTTTTAGAGTTTGCAATATGCTGGAGTTCTCCACCCCCTCACTTGCTAAACATAAGGATATAAATTCTACAAAACTTTCCAATGTGAGGTTGTAAAAGATGTTTAAAAGATGCTGAATTAAAAAAAACCTTGATTTCAGTTCTTTCTAATCAGATTTGTATGGAAATTCTCTCTTACTGAAATAAACAATGCTCTCCAGACCAAATTTAGACAGATCAACATATATTTAAGCAAATATATGCTAAAGCAGATGTATAAGCCCAGTTACAAATGTAAATACATGCATAAACTTAACTTTGAAACATAAAATATAGCTATACATGCATATACATGCATATGCACACATGTGGCTATTCATATATCCATGCATAAATTAAATTTATATGTGTATGTTGTGTACATACATATACCCCCAGATATATGTGCATATGTATATTTAGATTTGATGTGTGCAAGTATATATGAGTATACACATGCATGTATATGCACACACATATATTATAAATTTCAGAGGTCGTCGCAGAGTTGTTTTTTCCTATCACATTGACACTTAGTTTATTACTTGGTAGGCTATATGACTAGGCTTTCCCATATTTGAATACATGAATCAAAGGATTTAGTATATATACATCACAGAAAAAACATAACTTTTCATAGTAATATAAATATTTGAACTTTTTTCTTTGGTCAAGACCTTTGGTTTCATTGCTACAGGGAGCTGCCAGTGAGGAAACTCCCCCCACCAATACACACTGGTGCCTGCTCTACAACATAAAGGGTCAGAGAATTTCTAAGAGCACTAAGGTGAATAATTTGGCTAGGGTCACCAAGCCAGAACAGTATGTGTCAGAGGTAGGACTGGAACCTAGGTCTCCCTCACTGTAAGGCCAGATTGCTATTCCTCCCACTGCTTCTCAAGATTTAAATACAACTTCAATTTTTTTTTTAAAAACAGAGACAATATAGAGTAAGGATTTCATGCCTTTGCTTACTAGATTCCTGCTGATGTCAAGAACTGCTTAAATTAGCTCTAGTTTTCTTTACCAGGAAGAACTGGAAAGCAACTTTTATCCTGAATCTCTTTCTAGGTTCTGAAATTTTCCTGGCTAAATGGTAGGATATATGCAAAGCACTTTATAAACTCTAAAATCTTTTCTAAATGTGTTCTCTCATTGATGACGATGTTGTTTCAGGGAAGCTACATCAGGTCTTTAAAAGGCCTATATTACCTGAAAACTTGCCCCTCTAGTTTTAAAATCTTTCATTATCTTCTTCTTATAACAAAATAATTCGCTATTTCTATTTTATAAGTAAATTAAGCTTACCTCTAACAGTGCCTTTGCTGTTAGTATATATATACATATATGTATACATATATGTATGTGTGTGTGTATATATATATGTTACTTTTAGAAGCTTCTCTCCATGACTTTTCTCTGATACGAGCCTTTACATCCTATATTTCTTTCTTTTCTTTTCTTTTTTTTTTTTTGGCTAGGCAGTGTGGTTAAGTGACTTGCCCAGGGTCACACAGTTAGTAAATGTTACGTGTGTGAGGCTGGATTTGAACTCAGGTCCTCCTGAATCCAAGGCCAGTGCTCTATCCACTTTGCCACCTAGCTGCCCCTACAGCCTGTATTTCTTGTAAGCAAATAGAAAAAGAAAAAAAAAAGAACTGGGAGGGTTATGTTGGAATGTTTCTGTTTTCTTTTCCATTGGGGAACATGATACTCTTTTTTAAATTATTTATTTATTTTTAGTTTCAACATTCACTTCCACAAGATTTTGAGTTCCAAATTTTCTTCCCATCTCATCCCTCCCCCCCACCCCAAGACTGCATGCATTCTGAATACCCCTTTCCCTAATCTGCCCTCCCTTCTATCACCCCCCTTTTCTTATCCCCTTCCCCTTCTATTTTCCTATGGGGCAGGATAGATTTCTATACCCCATTGCCTGTATATCTTATTAACTTTTAACATTTGTTTTTAAAACTTTGGGTTCCAAATTCTCTCCCTTCCTCCCTCCCCACCTACCCTCCTCGAGAAGGCAAGCAACTAGATACAGGTTATACATGTGTACTCATGCAAAACACTTCCATAGTAGTCATGTTATAGAAAACTAACTGTATTTCCCTTCATCCTATCCCAACCCTCGTTTATTCTATTCTCTCTTTTGACCCTGTCCCTCCTCAGAAGTGTTTGCTTCTTATTATGCTCTCTCCCAAACTGCCTTCCCTTCTATCCCCCCATCTTTTAACCCCTTCTCCCTTATTTTCCTATAGTGTAAGATAGATTGCCATGCCCAATTGAGTGTGTATGTTATTCCCTCCTTAAACCAAATCTGATGAGAGTAAGATTCACTCATTCTCTCACCAGAAGATGATACTCTTACTGGCCAAGTTACTTCCTCTATCATTCCTTTAGTCTTCCTTCCCCGCCCAACTCCACTAAAAAAAAAAAAAAAAAAAACAACACAATTTCTGTAGATTGGTATAAAGTTTGTCTATTAAATTCTTAGTTTCTTGAGATTACTTTTGTTTTTACTAGAGCTTTCTTTGTTTAATGAGATGAGTTTTCACTCTGTGCTCTTCAACCCCAAACCCAAGCAATTTTAAAATATTGGAACAAAATGTAATGGTCTAAAACGCAAATTTTCAATTGATTTCTGACCTTTTTACACATATACAAATCTTGATCATTCTCCCTAATTCATCTTCCAGGAATAAATACAGGGTGTCCCAAAAGTCTTAGTGTAATTTTAAGCTTTAATAGCTATTAAATTTATTTAAGGCTATTAAAGTTTAAAATTGCACTAAGACTTTTGGAACACCCTGTATTCTAAGGCAATTCTACTCTCTCTTCCCCATTCCCTCCCCCACCTCCACTCTACCCATTCCCCCACCAAAAAAAAAAGCTTAAAAACTAGTTTGATTGCTAATCCTCTGAAGCCAGAGTTTAAGGATCTGGATTTGGATTCAAGTTTTGCCATTTAATTATTGTGTGATGTTAAGCAAATAATTTTAGCCATCTGGGCCTTAGTTTCTTCCTCTGAAAATGACTGGATTGAAATAGATCAAGTTTTCTTAATGTTTTGTCCAATGGATTTCTTTGGCAATCCATTCTTAGAAAAATGCGGTTTTTTTTAAATCATAAAATAAAATATATAGGATTGCAAAGGAAATCAAATTGGCCTCCATAGAGTTATCAAAATACACACACATATTTTGTGTGTGTGTGTGTGTTTGTGTTTGTCTTTATGTTCCTAGACCAGAGGTTATGAACTTCTGGACCAGATCATCTCTATGGTATCTTCCAGCTCTAAATTTGATGATCCTAACTGTTCCAGCAGAGACAAGAATGAAGATGTACAAGAATGAGGTGATAATGGAAAGAAAGAATGTAATAAAACCTATCAGACATTATTTTTGGGATGGATATTTAACTTTTGAGAACTTGATTGACTCTCAGTTCTTCCCTCTTTTGCTGGGTAAGTTCTTATCTCTACTGTCTTTTGTTTTCAGAGACTTGCCTGGACTAGGACTTATCTCAGTTCTTGGTCTCTAGTCAACAGTTTGTATTGGAAAATTTGTAGTCTCTTCAGGTCTTCTAATGGATTTACTTTGGATATGGACAATACATACTGAGCTTCACACATATCTACATCCTCACTTTTCCTTACCTGTTCCTCTCTCTGACACAGTCATCGAGCTTGTCTTGTCTTGTCTTGTTCCTGCAGATCTGAATCATCTGTTTCAGAATATTGACAAGAGAACCTTTCCCTTCTAATCTTCTAAAGTCCTTTCACCTATACTTCAAGACATCTGATTCAAATTGTGCATCTATCACACTCTCTTTTGTTGTCATAGCAGTATGGTACAGTAGAGTCCTGAAATGGGAGTCAGAAAAATTGGATTCGATCTCTATCTCTGTCTCAGAACAAGCTGTATACTCTTAGGATAGTCACTTAATTGCTTTCTACCTTATGCTATTCATATGTAAAATAAAAGGGTGGCAGAATATTGTTTGTAAAGTTTTGAGATTTTTTTTCCCCTAACTCAGTGTATATTTCTGTGAAATACTGAGACTCCAGATTTCTGAAAAATCTTCCATGTCACCCTTGACCTATTCTCTCTAGTTTGGTGGGTTTAAGGTCATTATTCAGGCTTTTACATGGCTAGCCTAGAGTTGCTTTTATTATAAAGTTAATTGCTCTATCCTACTGATATCAAAGCAGCTAGGAGGTGCAATGGATAGTGTTGGATGGGCCTAAAGTCAGGAAGACTCATCTTTGTGAGTTCAAATATGGCCTTAGACACTTAGTAGCTGGGTGACTCTGGGCAAGTCACTTAGCCCTATTGTCTCAGTTTCCTCATATGTAAAATGAACTGGAGAAGGAAATGCAAACTTCTCCAATATCTTTGACAAGAAAACCCCAAATGGGGTCACAAAGAGTTGGACATGACTAAAATATCCGAACAACAAACTGATATCAAACGCACATCTGGGCAAATCCCTCACTTCCTGTCTTATGCCTGGAATGCAATCCCTCCCCACCTCTGCCTCTTAGAATACCTCACTATCATCTTCTACATGAAGCCTTGCCTGATCCCCAGCTGCTAGTGTCTTCTTTCCCAAAATTACCTTGAATTCATTTTGAATAATCTTTTATACATACAAGTTGTCTCCATGGATAGAATGTAAGCTCCATTAAGGGCAGGGACTATTTTATTTCTGTCTTTGTATTCCCATACCAAATATGATGCCTGGTACTTAGCAAGTGCTTAATAAATGCTTGTTGATAAAGTGATTTTCTAGAGGGCTTGTATATTGCTATCTAAGTCCTTATAATTAACTCCACTGAACCTAATTGCTCCATTTTCTCACAGCACAAGTTTTCTTTCCACAAGGAACTTCTTTCCTCCTCAAAATTCATGGACAGTTGTGTCCTTTAACCAGGTACCTCTTGTTATGCTTCTGTGCGCCTAGCTCATGAATAGATTTATAAAAGATATATCCTGAGACCAGTTACCAATAGTCTCCTTTGGGTCTTAGAGGAAAGCTATGATCACAGGGTGACAGATTGGGAAAGGACCTCTGAGTCCATCATGCCCTAACCCATCATTGCCATAGACAAGAAGAATGAGGCCCAGAATAGTGAAGTAACTTGCTCAAGGTCATACTGGGAGCATAAGAGACAGGATTAGAACCCAGGTCCTCTTATTCCAGAGCTCTCTCCACTGTATCACACTGCCCTTCCTCTTTCTCCATATTCCTTGAACTTAGGGTCTCTCTCTTAGGAGTTTGTTTTTCCAGGTTTTACAAAGGGCAACAAAAACGTAATTGGCACATACAGGCTACAATATCAACCATGCCGTACATAGCACCAGACAATCTCTTCCCTCCTCTCTCTTTTTTTCCCCACAATAACTAAAGTAGAATCATATCCTACAAATAATAGTTCTAGACATTTGTACTTCTCTATCTTTTTATTTACCTCTATTTGACTAGAACTGGCTGAATGTCAGAGGCTAAATAGAAATGATAGAGTGTATTTATCACTGAGGAATCAGAGAGACCTTTCCAAATATTAAGTTATTTAGAGAAGACCCTGTGAGGTAAACCACTATTTTTATCCCTTTATACTTTTTTTTCATCTGGAAAGAGGGAAGCATGAGAAATGACAAGAGGTGTCCTAAATCCCTTAGAAAGCCAGAGCTAGGATTAGAATGCAGATAATTTGGAAAACTAAATTGCTTCTCTTTACAAAATGAGGGAAAACCTCATGCTGTTATTATTTATCTGGTTGTTAATGCTGGTTTCAAGAAGAAGGATACTATGGTCCTGGGGAAGGATGTTGGAAGGGTGTGTGTGTGTATGTGCGTGTGTGTATGTGTATCTATTTATCCCTGAATGTCTCAGAGAACATTTGTCTTTCATTCTGGAATAACTGGCATGCAGTCCTGTCTTTTGGCAGGTGGATAGCAGCCATGACCTCAGAGACTCCTTCTGACTATGTGATTGGAATATTTGCCTCTAAACAATTAGTTCATTTAAATCCCCAATAATAATGATCATTAATGTCATTAATTCTGATCCCAAATCTCCTGGCATGATAACCCGTGGTGGGTCTTTTGGTTACCAAAGGAGTTACCGCTGGCCTATAGTTGCTGTGGCTGGGTATAGCTACTCAACAATAAATAAACAAATTAACCAACAAACAACAATAAAATAAAAATCCCTTGATTCTTCTGTCTACTTCTCTTCATCATGATTTTTCAAGTTCATTGTCTAATATGAAAAACTAATTAGCAGGGCAGCTAGGTGGCACGGTGGATAGAGCACCAGCCCTGGAGTCAGAAGGACCTGAGTTCAAATCCAGCCTCAGAAACATAATACTTTCTAGCTGTGTGACTCTGGGCAAGTCATTTAACCCCAACTGCCACACACACACACACACACACACACGCACACACAAACTAACTAACTAGCAAGCAACTAATTTTGGAATGATGAGATAGATTTGAAAATTACCTGGGAATACAAAGGGAAGGATGGTGATTCATGAGGCACTATGTAGTTTCAGACCTTGATACATGCTGTTGGTAAAGAATTTAACTTAACATTGCCAAGAGGTAGCTAGGTGGCACAGTGGATAGAGACTTGGGCCCAGAGTCAGGAAGAACTGAGTTCAAAATGGACTTAGATACTTTCTAGCTATGTGACCTTAAGCCTCAGTTCCCTCATCTGTAAAATGGGGAGAATAATAGCACCTACTTGCCAAAGTTGTTGTGAAGATAAAATGAGTTAATATTTTAAAGCACTTTGTAAACCTTTAAACATTACGTAAAATCTAGCTGTTGGCATTTTTATTGTTAAGCAAGAGAAAACTATGTCATCATCGAGTTTAAAGGTGAGCAGGAATCAACAAGTCAACTTCCAAATCTAAGGCTCTGTAACTTTAATTTAACAGAGCTTCTTCCTATAAAAATCCAGTTTTTGCTATTATATAGATCTCCCAGAATGGTATCACCAGTTCCCCATTCTCTAATTTCCAATGCCAACCACTGATACAATACTTAAACAACAACAACAATAACAAAACTATGAACCTGTACAAACAGGAAAGGAACCCCTTCCCCCCTCTTTAAGGACCCATTTCTTTATTTATTCCTATTCTATTCACCTATTTCATCTATGAAGGGTAATGTGCCCATAGGGCAGAAGGAAATGGCAAACCATTCCAGGAAACTTGTCAAGAAAACCCTATGGGCAGTGTGGTCCTCAGGGTCACGAAGAATTGGACATGACTGAACAACTAAACAACGAAAGTGTCATAGTGGAGAGCTAGCCTTGAAACCAGGAAGGAGAGAGTTGAAGGCCTACATCTGACACATGCCATCTCTGCGATGCTGGGAAAGACGCTTCAGGGCTCAAAACAATGAACACTATACATTACAGAGACGATCCTAAGCTATGTTGATCAGAAGAATTTCCTCACCTGAGAATTCCCTACATCAATGAAATCACAAGCCCAATTGCTGTCCCTATCCTATTTTGTCCACATATTTCTAAATGCAAAAAATAAACCTAAAGTTCAGGGATTTTTTTTTTTTGTGTAGAGGAAGAGAGTAAAAATGGGCAAAGTATTCATCTTGGAATCAGAAATACCTGGGTTTAAATCTCACTCTGATGCAATAGTCCTGAGGTTCTAAATGAATCCCTTAACATCCATATTCCTAGGTCATGTCCCTAGGTTTTTTCAACTAAGTAATTGATAGAATCTACATTGGTAAAGTAAGTATCCACAGTGGAAGTTCCCCATGTCCCATCCCCATGAAATCATAGAGCCTTCATGCATTTGCCATAGGCATGCATAATATTTGTCTGGCCATACAACACAGGCTAGGTATTTCTATGACTTTCTTGGTCTAAAATGAATATTTTTTAAAGGCAACAATATTGAAATTCAAATATTAGGTCAAATGTTTGCTTCTCTTCATTCCCAGCCTCCACTTTTAATTGCCCTGAGGCACAAGGTGTTGTTTTGTTTTGTTTTGATTTTTCTCTTTTTAAAAAACATACTTTTAGATATGACCAATATAATTGAAAACCTATTTATAGAAATACTTTACATAGGGACGGTGAATAGAATCTTAAAAGATTGGAAATATTCTTCAAGGTTTTATACTGCTTATGTGAACTTCATTTCCTGAATGTTTTGAATGCTTGACTTAATTTGAAACATCACCTAGTCTTCAGTACTCATGTTTCCAGACCAGATATATACCCCTGGATACAATGATCAGTGTGTATGTCTTTATAGAAATACCTTTACAGATGATATTATGCCAATTGCATTACACACTAGATCATTGCAGACCCTCTTAATGTGATCTATAATCATTCAAAATAGCTTGTTTTAACTATCTACTCAAGAAAAACAAAGTGGATGAAGAATACTTACAATCCAAACTACATGTAATTATATGAGTTTGTCATTGGTAGACCTAGTTAGCAAGAATAATCAATTAAAACAAGGAGCTTTTAGATGGAAAGCACTGGTAAATTCTTTCCCTACTCCTCCTTCTTCATCTAGTGACTTCATCAATAGCTTTGTGTTGTGCCTTCCCTCAAAAAAGGATCCATTCTTTTGTGACCCTTGCCCTGGGCATGGATGATAGTATTAGCCATGGGCACAAAAGTTCTTATTTACAGCTCTTTACTCAAGCAGTGTCAAAAGATTTAGAAGACCCCAAATCAATGTTAGGTGTATCCCCAGTGAAGGGTTTGTGAGAGGACATTGATAGAGAGAAACATAGGTTGAGGAGTGGCGAAGTTGCAATCTCTACTGTTGGAGGCAATACCTATGTTGCTGAGAACATGGATCCATTAAAATATTGAAGTTCTTTGACATCCAACCCTGGATACAGAGTGAAGACAGCCTTTCAATGGCACACAATCAATCAGTTAGGAAGCTAGAATCCCATTAGCCAGGATTAGATTAAGGCCACTGCAGGCAAAATAAATACTTTCTCAGTTGTGGCATTACAAACAAGATTCAAAGAACCATTTTTCTGTTCCCAAATCAGGTGATTTGAAAGCATTTTTTCTTACCTAAGCCATTTTATCAAATAAAACACAGAGCTATATGCTCAGCTTCTTGACACTCTGAGGCCCCCGAATTGAGCTGGCAATGCAGAAGCACCAACAGTAACTCATTCTGTCAGTAACCCTCCTCTCTCACCCTGAATTAGTATGCGCCTTAGCTAATATGCTATGAAAGTCACTTTCCAATAACATTATAAGCCATGAATACTAAACTGAAATGATATGAGCCATACGAAGACTGGCTGATAATCTGATTGGAAGGGGCTAATATGACAGAGTCCTTGGGCAGAGTAAGTGACAAACCATCAGTCCCACGTATTCCCCCTTCATACCATCCACACACCCCCCTTCTCTTTTTATTCCACTCACAGAAGACACAACAAAATGTATTTAGAAAAGCAACACCATACCCAATCCTGATGTTCCTGCTACTTCTAACATTCACCCCACATTTGCGATGTATGAATAACTAGTCTGTTGGCACAAAAAGTCAACTTTTGCTTTATTTTAATGACTGATAAATGGCTCCAACTCTGTTTTAATTCATTTTGGGGGAGGGGAGAAGGGAAGGGAATTGTCTTTTTTTAAAGTTATCGTCTCACTGGAGTTCCATTTCCCAAAAGATCTAGAGCAATTAGATTAGAGTGCTAATAAGGTAAATATCATAGGTGTAGTTCCTTCCTAAAAAAAACAAATTCCCATTGTGAGGTCAAATGCAGTCTTTCTGTACTTTGCAAGCAACATAACACACATGGGGCACTGAACACAAGGCAGGCAGGAAAATGAAGGATTGGTGTCGTTGAGTGGTTCCACTTCTGAGTGGTCCAATTCTTCATGACCCCGTTCGGGGTTTTCTTGGCAAAGATATCGAAGTGGTTTTCCATTTCCTTTTCCAGATCATTTTACAGATGAGGAAACTGAGGGAAACAGGGTTAAATGACTTTCCCAGGGTCACACAGCTGGTAAGCATCTGGGGCTGGATCTGAACTCAGGTCTTCCTAGCTCCAGGCTTGGCAGTCTAACCACTGTACCACCTAGCTGCCCCAAGTGGAGGATAGTTCAGTGTAATTCAGGCCCACTTTAGGAGAAAATGCATTACTGAGAATCCCCATTTAAAATGGTAAAGGGAGAAACCAGTAATCAAAACTATCATTTCCTAATCAAGCATCACAGTTCAAGTCATGTGTCTTCTTTTCCTGTAGCTTGTAGCTATGCCCCTGAGCACCTTTCTCTGGATAGTGCCATTAGGGACCCTGGCTTTGTGAGCCCTAAGGTATTCCAAAATCAGTGAGTGAAGAGGACACTGGAGGTGTTGAAAGATTGAGATGAATGAAAAGTTAATTTAACCTTCACAAACCTCCCAGAAGGCATCTTGGCTTCTGTTAAGTGACTCATTTTCAGCTACTCCTCTAGCTCAATCCACAGAACCAAATGGCACAGCTTGGGATTTGTAGTTGAGAGGGGTGTTGTGCAACTGTAGGAGCAATTATGGTGGTAGGCCTAAGGGAGATAAAGTAGAGGACTAGAGAGAACAGACCTAAAGACAGAAGGAGAAGGAGAAACAAACTTTAAATTGGGATCTGGGTTGGTCCTTTCAGTGGTTACTATCCTAGCTGAAAAACACCATTTGGATGCAGCTGCCTGAATTTCTGGAATTGCTGGGAGCTTATGCAAGTTACTCATTGCTTGTCTCTTCCTTCACTTGCCCACACCCCCAATACCAACACTTTTCAGTGACAGTGTTTCTTCTGAATAATTCATCCTCTGGGTCCTGATTTATGTGGACCCCACATTGTTGGCTGCCTGCCTTAGCAAAAAAAAAAAAAAAAAAAAAGCAGCCCTCCTTATTTAAATGACTTTCACTAGAAACTAGGAAGATTTAGAATTTTTTTTCTTAAATGGCAGCATCATCTGGAGCTATTCCTGTAACTGTAGCTGCCAAGAGTGAATGGCACTAAATATGTGTGACAGAATATGGCATCTCAAACCTGGGAGGTAAAGCGTATAGCTCCAACAGAATGCCAGATTCTCAGAGGTGGAACAAACTGCAGAAAGCACTAGTACAATCTCACCAAAAACAGAAATCCCCTCTACAACATCCCTGGCAAATGTGTACTCAGCTTCCATTGAAAAACTGCTCACAAAGGCAAACTCATGACCTCCTGAGGCAGCTCATTTCCCTTTTTATCAGCTTAAATTGTTTGAAAGATTTCCCTTCTATTGAGCTGAAATGAGACTATTGTTTCCAGCCTTTGCTCCCAGTTCCAACTAGGTCCAAGAGAAATATATTCAAGCCCTCTTTCATGTCATAGCCCTTTGAATATTTGAAGATAGAAATCACGTTTCTCCCTTTATCCCCACCCGGGCTACTTTTCTCTGGGCTAAAAACTCCGATTTCCTTCAAATGAGACTTCTGCGCAATGAATTGTCAAGAGTTAGAAGGAACCTCCGAGACCACCTCATGCAACCTTGTCATTTTACAAAGAACCTGAGGCCCAGAGAGGTTATGCAAGTTACCCAATGTCATGGAGCAAGCATGCGTCAGAGTTAGGATCAAAACCAAGGCCCTGAGACGCTACAGCCAGTGCTCATGCTTCCGTACCATATTATCTCACCGTCTTGGTCCTCCTCCTCTGAATCGCATTCTGGTTTGTTAATATCCTCCCTAAAATGCAGCACCCAGATTTTGGTGCAAACCTGTTATTTTCTTGGTGTAGAGAATTTCCAGTGAGGAAATCCATTCTACCAATGAATACCAGTAATCATTCTGTAATTCATCATTTCAGAGAGTTTCTTGAGTCACTGGATGTTAAGTGACTTACCCAGGATCACATAATCAGTATGTTTCTGAGGCTAGGTTCAGTCTTCCTGGCCCTGAGGCAAACCCTCTATCCATTATTCCATACTGCCTCTTAAGGGACCTACGATTGAATGATATATGCTCTGATGGCTTCAAATAAGGGGAATAATGATTCTATGGCTTTCCTTGAAAAGAGCCCAGGTTCCTTATAGTTACATGAGTGGGAGAATCTCACTAAATTTTCAATCAAAACCTGTTTCTCTCCTAAGTTCAGTGCTCTAGATTGCCATACTCCTGACTCTGTCCCCAAAGGACTAAGAACAAAAGGCAGGAGAGTGAGAAGGAATAGCCTCATCAGTGATGAAAGACAGCTACAAAAGACTTACGGGTTATTCAATGATCTGTGTGAAATGATACAGGTCTCCACTGACTTCCTCCTTGAAAGGTTTGTGCTGGAAAGCAGATTTGTGGTGCAGAAGAGGAGACGTACATTACCAATGCTTTCCGTCCAGGTAGTTCCAACCAAACATTGTGACTGACCTGAAGGTCTCATGTTGATCAATGTCCAAAGTAATAGGCAATAATTGGAATTCAGATGAAGCCAAGGGAGTTACAATGTCCAGTCAGAGGAACTTCAGGAGACATAGTAACAGAGAAAACCAATAGAAAGAAAGAAAATCTTCCACAGATGTCAATAGGATCATAGTCCTTTAAAACAAAATCAATTTTCCTGAGAGGTCATTTAATGTGAAGGATAGATACTAGAGAGAACAGATGAAACACTAAATGGAACACCAGAAGGTAAGATCAAGAGCGTGGAACCAGTAAACTAATTGGATAAAAACGTTAGTTATATATAATACTACCCAGCTGAGGAGGCTAAAAGAGTCACCAGAGGCCAATCCAAGTCAAATGAAAGAAAGTTGGAAAAAGAACTCCAGCTCATATTTGTTTGCCTTTTGTTAGCAGCAAAATCTCCTCTGATTTAGAATTCACTCAGCTGCATCTCTGAATCATTTCCCAGAGCAGGTAATGCTTCATGCAGCGGGCATGAGGACACATGAAGGTGAACAACAAACAAGAAAGCAACAGGATAGGAAGATGTTCGTTCCATCCAAGTCGGTGGAAAAGATAGCCAGGCCCATATCAAATCCCAGTATTGACACTCTCACGCTATCTCTAAAAGGGAGGGCAGAAGCAGCTCGGAAACAGTTTCCTAAAATCCCCTCCATCAGATGATCACAAAGTTTGGACTATGCAGTGACAGCCAGGAACTGTTTTCATCCCCTTTACCTACAGTGATTCATCATCTCACACTGGGAAGACAATTGGTATCACAAAGAATTAACATAAAGCCTCTTTCTGCTGGAGAAAGGAATCCTTTATTACCATAAACTCTAATCTTATTGGAATATCACAGAAAAGAAAAAGTAATTTCTACTTCTTCCACTTTTTTGTTGATTCATTTGCTCTCATTAAGCAAACTTGGCAAATAGTTAAATGAAAATACAGATTCTTTCAATTCAGTTCAATTCAATTCAGTTCCACAATATTTATCAAGGGCTTCCAATGCCTATGGGGCTCCTTGAAGACACAAATAAGACAGTCTCTGATCCCAAACTGAGTACAATATGTTTAGAACCAATTTAGGCGTTCATGCCTTCCAGATACCCTCCCTGATCCCCAAACTGGAAACAATTTCTCCCTACATGAATCTCTTAAGTCTTGAGTTCTCCTATGTAACTAATCCTATTCTAACTCATAATGACTACCATTCATTAGTAGTTTAGGCCTGGCTTATACCTTTCACATAAACTAGTATGACAAACTCTTGGTTGAACTCCCTACCTCCAGTCTTTTCCTGCTCCAATAAATCTTTCATACAGTCACCAAAATAATCTGCCTTAGGCACGTGTGTGATCATGACATTCTCCTTAGAAACCTTCAATGACTCCTTATTATATGATAAAATATAAATTCCTCAACCTGCCAAAATCTAGCTCAAGGCTACCTTTACAGGATTATTTCAGATTAC
Source organism: Vombatus ursinus (assembly GCF_900497805.2). Taxonomy (NCBI): domain Eukaryota; kingdom Metazoa; phylum Chordata; class Mammalia; order Diprotodontia; family Vombatidae; genus Vombatus; species Vombatus ursinus. The sequence continues at coordinate 7,175,300 of NW_020954648.1, forward strand.
TCCTCTTTAATCACACTCTATTTCAGCACAAATTCACTAATATTTGTTTCCAAAATTTAACATTCTATTTCCTATCTTGGTACCTTTGCTCCAGCTGTGGGTGGAAGGTCCCGTCTCCCTATCTCTGCGGTTTAGAATTCTTCTCTTCATTTAAGACTCAACTGAGGTGCTACCTCCTCCCTGAAGCCTTTAGTAATTAACACTATCAAGCCTCCAGGTGAATGCCATCCTGGGATTCTTCTAGAGTCCTTTGTCTTTACATCTGGTTTATTCCCATCCTACCATCTGTCATATCCCCTTTGTCCCTGTGAAGTTTTGTCCCTCAGTAGAAGTTTAGCTTCTTGAGGCAGAAGTTGTCAGTATTTTTTAAAATTCTGTATCACTAGTACCTCCTGTATCACAAGGACTTTGCACATGGTTATATTTAATGCACATGTTTAATACACGTTTAGTGAAACAAGTGTATTGAAATGAATCTGTACAGGGATTGGTTTGGATCTCTAAGTTCTTTTCTAGAACATTGGCCCGATGATATCTTTAATGCATATTCTGCAGAGCTCTGGACCAGATGTTATGGAGTATTCAAAGAAACAGATGATCTGATTTCTGCCTTAAAGGAACTAAGATTCTCCTGCCTTAAAGGAACTAAGATTCTCACTGGGGAGACTAAACACTTGCAAAGCAACATGTCAGCAAGGTGCACATTAACGAAGTACAAACTGAGAGCACAAATGCTGAAAGGATTCAAGGGAGAGATCTGGGTTATCTGGGATAGCTCAGAGGAAGCATAAAAAAGCATGGCACTTGTGGATGACTTTCATAACCAGCCTTTTAGAAGCATTTAAAGTATGCAATCCTCAGAGATCCTTATGTACAAATTAGTGGCCCCTTTTCTATTTGAGTTTGATACCTTTAGTGTAATGAGTAGAGTGCTGGGCTTGCAGTCAAGAAGATGAGTTAGAATTCTGACTCTGGCACTTACTAACTGTGAGCCCCTCGGCAAATTATTTAACCTTTTTTAGCCTCAGTTTTCTCATCTGTAAAATGAGGGAGTTGAACCCAATAACCATTAAAGATCATGAGTTGAAAATATGTGATCCTATGACTTAGGTTGGGACCCACATTTTAAATGTGCTATCCATATTATATTGTATTTTTATTTTATTAAATATTTCACAATTATAGTTTAAGGCTTTGGGCAACAGGCTGGATGTTTGACACTTCTGTACTATACCATGCATCCTGGTAGTAACTGTTCTTTCTGATAACTCAGTTCAATATTGGGGTACAGGAGGAGAATTATAAACAACTTGATTCTAGAAGTATGCTGACCATTGGTAATCCAGCATGAAAAAAAGATAGTTTGGGGACAAAATACAGGAAAATAGGAGAATCTTTTTATAATTACTTACACTGAAATGATGAGCCAAGTGATCATATTCAATCAGAGGCTAGATAACCATCCGTCAAAGATGCTGGGAAAATAACTGCCATATTGGATGGTTGCTTAAACCAGCTGATCTCTAAGATCAGATTTAAGATTCATGAGCCATTTCTAAGCTTTCTGTAGAGATTTTTAACCTAAGTTCTATTGTGGATGTACAGTGAACCAGAGATACAGAAAGGAGTCCAAATCCCTTTCTTTGTGATCAGGTCACCACCCAGGATGAATCTGGGCCCTGCAAAGTCCAGGGCTGGAACTCTTTGTGGGAAGAGGCTTCCTGGACCACAGGTGACATCTTAATATTGATAATTCAGTTGATCATAGATAAGGAATGGTCAATATCACTTCATAAGGATCCATTTAAATGTTTCCAATTTCATTAAGGGGCTTGGCTGCAACTTTCTGGCATACTTTCATGGCTATATCTTTCTAGGTCCTTGTTTCACAATAAAACATCCAGCATATGCACCCAAGTTGTAGAGTATACAGACCTTTTAACAATCACAAAAACCTTAAACTAAAAGCATGTATTTGTTTGTTTTGGAGAAGTTTCTTTTTCTAGGAAAATCATAGTTTCCTGGGTTCATAGATTTGGAGAACTCAAAAGTCATCTTATCCAACCTCTTCATTTTACAGAGAAAGAAACTGAGGCTAAAGGAGATTAAGTGAATGATTCAAGGTGACATGGGTAACAAAGGGTAGAACTGGGATTTAACCCCAGGCCCTCTGACTAGCACTTTTGCATTGATTTATGCAATAACACTGTCCAAAGGTCATCCGGCTTAAAAATCCTCTCAATGATGGTAGCAGTGAATACAGATGCAGGTGTGGGAGAGTTCCACGTGCAGAAACCTTAGAGATGAAATTTGTTTACCCACATGTTTTGTTTGTAATGACACAAATATTTCAAAAACATTCTTCTTGATCAAAACATACTTGTAGTTGGCACATTGTGTTTTCTAAAAGGCTTCTATACATCTGCGCCTCTTTAGAATACATCGTTTACCTGCAGGCTGTTGCCTCTGTTTACTAGGTAAAAATGTATTTAGAAGTCATACAACAGACTCTGGGAACATAATGAAGCACACCTGCAGAAAGATTCAGAGGTGGATTCAGTAGAGAAATCTTTTTCCCTCAGAGCTCTTATCAGGAAGTCCCTCTAATGTGATAGTATTTCATATGCCTTAGAAGAACATCAGACTCTCTCTCCATTGCGCTCCTTCTCCGTGAATCCCTTTCAAATGCAAGATATCATTAGCTTCACCAACTATTGCCCTGGATGTCTTTAAAAACAGGATTGATCATTATCTGTCTGGGACAAGGTGTCTGTAACACAGTCTAAATTGGAGTAGGAGGAGGAAGGTACGTTGAGAAGGGAAGATGGAATAAATGAGTTTTCAAGATCCCTTTCAGGCCAGGACTCTATGATTTTAAAAGTGTATGCACTCTGTTATCTGGCATTCCAGTTATTAGAATTCTCCATTAAAACCTCCACATTGTATAATAAAAATTGGCATTGATAATGATGTTTTGGAGGCACTACAAAGTTTCAATATATCTTCTTCATAATTTAATGAAGATTTAAATATCTGTAGTAATGTTTTAGTGTTGCTGACTCCATTGTCAGTCAACAAGTATTTATTAAGTATTTACTATGTGCCACACTGTTAAGTGGCAGAGAGTTTTTTAAAAAGGCAAAAATGCAGTCCCTACCCTCAGAGAGTTCATGTTCTAATGGGGACATTCAGGATATATGCCATGGAAATGAAAAATAATCTCAGAGCGAAAGCACTAGCAATGAGAAGGGATTAGTGTGGGACCAAGAAAGGTCTCCTTCTGAGCTTGAAGGAAGCCAGGTAAGGTAAGATACAGAGGTGAGGAAGGTGAACACTCGGGTCAAATGGGACAGTTAGTAAAAAAGGTTAGTGGTGGAGGGTTGTAGGAAAATCTCCACACATCCCTCTGGAGACAGCTAGGTGGCACAGTGGATCGAGAGCTCTGGAACTGGAATCAGGAAGATCTGAGTTTGAATCTGACCCCAAGCACTTACTAGCTCTTTGACCCTGGGCAAGTCAATTAAATTCTGTTTCCCTCAGTTTCAGCAATTATAAAGTAGGGATAATAATAATAGGTACCTTACAAAGTACTTATGAGGATCAAATGAGATAATATTTGTATACAACAGTACTTGTCACATTTTTTGTTGTGGTTATTCAGTTGTGTCTAACTCTTCATGACCCAATTTTTGAGGGTTTTCTTAGCAAAGATATTGGAATGGTTTGCCATTTCCTTCTCCATCTCATTTTGCAGATGAGGAAACTGAGGCCAACAGGGTTAATTGACTTGCTCAGGGTCACACAGCTAGTAAGTGTCTGAAGCTAGATTTGAACTTGGGAAGATGAGACTTCCTGACCCTAGGCCCCGCACTCTACTCATTGTGACACCTAGTTGCTCCCACTTATATAAATGCATGCTGATTTTTTTTATTATATAGGGCTATATAAATGCGTGTTAATTCTCTTCCCCTCTCTCTTTGAGCAATGACAATAGAAATAATAAACATGATGAGCCAGAACAGCAGTGTGGTGACCTTGAAGACAGCAAGACCTGGGTTGAAGTTTCATGTTTGGCTATGTGACCCCGGGCAAATCCCTAAGTCTATTAAGTAACAGAGAAGGTGCTGACCTGCATAACTCCTTAGGAGAATGAAATCACAAGTCCATTCCGTATCTCTAACAGGAAGGTCAAAGAACTGGTTAGCACATATCTAGTGAGGGAGCCTTTTGAAGGTTTACATGGAGGAGAGAGATGATAATATGAGAAGCATAATCTAGAGGTGTGAGCCTTGGCATGACTCCATTTGTGAACTTGTCTAGGGTGGAGAGTTATGGCACTTACCAGGGAGTACTTTGATGGCTGCCCCATATCTGGTCACAACTCTGAGAGAGAATAAACAGAAGGTCCACTAGCAAATAGCACAAAAATGTGTATATTTTCAATTAAATCACTTTCCATGTTTTATTAAACAGAACTAACTGAGGCATGTGTCATAGGTTATTAATGATGAGAAAAGGCTTCCTCCTTCCTAGACTCTCAGGCCTGGCTGTCATATTGGAGAGAAAGACTTGGAATTTTTCTAAATAGGAATGTGGCTAGTAGGTAGCAGAATCAGGTAGAGCCAAGTTGATGACTGCTACCCCAGTTCAGGGGGCAGGAGCTGTCACATTTGGAGGTATGGGTATTACTTATATATCCATCTTTTGTCACCTTTGTCCCTGCCTCTATTACCTCACACCATTGGGTATCTCATTAAGTCACTCAGACTTTTTTTTTAGGTGAATTTAAATGTTCCAAATAAAGAGCCATTACTTTTGTATCATTGTCCAATCTAATTCTTCTGCAAGATCCCTTCTAAGTTTTAGGAAAGTTACAACAAATTGGGAAAGCTGCTTAGGACCAGAATATAGCTCAGAGGATAATAGAAGCACGGGTAGAGTCAAATAGATGCGATCCATAGAGAGAAACAATTAGGTAGGCTTTTTCAGGAGAAGTTGGGGATGGGGGAGAGGAGTAGTAAAGGACAGGGACAGGAGAGGAAGAGAATAAACAGAACCTAACATAGCCCAGTCTAAGCACAACCTATGTTCCCTCATTTTCCCAATCCCAAGACACTTTTTCCTCTATAGAATTTTATGACTTCCTAAGCTCTCTCTCATTACTCAGTCTTAATGGAGAGTTGAATTGAAGGGAGAAAGGAAATGATGAACATAACCAGAAAAGCTGAATTAAATGGATGTTTAACAACTGATGACTAGCATAGACATGTGTTTCTACATGCCTTACTTGAATGCTCTTTGACTTACAAAGAGACCATAGGAGATCAAGTACACACATCTCCACAAGGTTCTGGGACTGGTCTCTCTTTGGTAGACAAGCAGGATACAAAATGGGGTGCTATCAAGTCATCTGAAAAGCTTTTAATAGAGATCTTGTGATTCTCTTCTTTGCTCAGAGCATACTGCAAAATTCATCATAAATGGAAATTTATTCAGATTCAAATTCAGAGGAATTTGATGGGTTTTAGCTGGTGCTCCCGGGTCCCTTTGGGTAGGCAATAATGGCTTTGAGAAGTTCTTATCTACATGAGCAAAGGGTTCGTCATTGATTGAGGAATGGGAAAATTGTATCCCTCTTGGACCTAGATAAATCTAATCATAAAAAAAAAAAAGAAATACGCATGCAGGGAGAAATATTAAGAGCCTAATTTTACGAACTTCTGAGAGATTTAATTTCAAGGAAAGAGTGTTGCCTTCTTTTTGTCCTGGATGAGATTCAGTACCCTTTGGAAGGATACTCAGAAGCAGGGTAGAAAATTTTGAAATGAGCTGTGGCAGCACTGAAGAGTATGTGACAGTGGCTGTGGAATTGTCCACCAGAGGCAATGCAAGGAGTGGCAGCAGTGGTGCATGTGATGAGAAAGAGTAATTCTGGAAGAGATCATGAAGAAGACCAAGGGATGATGGGATTTGAGCTGAGTCTTGAAGGAAGCTAGGAGGTAGAAGTGAGGAGGGACAATATTCCAATATTACACTAGGAACAAATAGTGAAAAGGCAACAGAAGAGGAGTGTGTATGAAGGAAACGAAAATATTTTCTCTTATTTTCTATTCCTAGCTCTCTTTCTCTTCTTGTTTTTTAAATTTAGTTTAATTATTTTTTGTTGCATTTCAAGTTCCAAATTGTCTCTTTCCGGGGCAGCTAGGTGGCGCAGTGGATCGAGCACCAGCCCTGAAGTCAGGAGTACCTGAGTTCAAACTCGGCCTCAGACCAAACACTTGATGCGTACTAGCTGTGTGACCTTGGGCAAGTCACTTAACCCCAATTGCCTAAAAAAAAAAAATTTTTTTAAAAGAAAAGGTTTTGCACAAACCTAATGAAGCAAAGATTGAAAGGAAAGCAGAAAACATAGAAAAAATATTTACAGCAAGTTTCTCTGATAGTCCTTATTTCTGAAATATATAGAGAACTGAGTAAAATTTATAAGAATTCAAGTCATTCCCAAATTGATAAATAGCCAAAGGATATGAACAGTTTTCAGATGAAGAAATTAAAACTATCTAAAGTCATATGAAAAATGTTCTAAATCACTATTAATTAAAGAAATGCAAATTAAAACAACTCTGTGGTACCACCTCATACCTATCAGATTGGCTAACATGACATAAAAGGAAAATAACAAATGTTGGAGAGAATGTGGGAAAAAATTGGAACACTAATGCATTGTTGGTGGATTTGTGAACTGATGCAACCATTCTAGAGAGCAATTTGGAACAATAACCAAAGAGCTATCAAATTGTTTAACCCTTTAACCCAGAGATACCACTACTAGGTCTATACCTCAAATAGATTAAAGAAGAAGAAGAAGAAAATGATCTATATGTACAAAAATATTTATAACAGCTCTTTTTATGGTGACAAAGAATTAGAAATTGTGGGGATGCCCATCAATTGGGGGAATGGTTGAACAACTTCTGGCATATGATTGTGACGGAATACTATTGTGCTGTAAGAAATGACAAGCAGTATGGTTTCAGAAAAAAAAAACTTGGGAAGACTTATATGAACTGATGTGATGCAAAGTGAAGTGAGCAGAACCATGATAATATTGTACACAGTAAGGCAATATTGTTAGTATAATCAACTGTGACAGACTCAACTACTTCAATCAAAACAATGATCCAAGACAATTCTGAAAGACTTATGAGTTTTAAAAAAATGCTATCCAGAGAAAGAACTAGTGGAGTCTGAATGCAAATTGAAGAATACTTTTTTTTTTACTTTATTTTTCTTGTTTTGTTTTTCAGTCTGTGTTATCTTTTACAATATGACTAATATGGAAATGTTTTGCAAGGCTGCCCATGATAACCTATATCAAATTGTTTGCCTTCTCAAGGAAGGGGAGGGAATAGAGAGGAGGAAGGGAGAGAATTTGGAACTCGATTTTTTAAATGAATGTTAAAAATGTTACCTGTAATTGGAAAAATATTTTTAAAAATAAAACTCTATGGAGCATAAAATCTGAGTTTTGAGACTGACTATTATTTTGTTCTATGTCCACAAAAGCATACCCCCATTAAGTACCATCTTTAAACAAGCTGAGTAACTGATCATCAGCAAATGGTACATCTTTTATATTTAACTAAGTGCGATATTTTAGGTCAATACTATGTATAACCATTTCATTGCACAGTTAGTTTGAAGGTAGTTTACTGGTAAGAACAAAATAGAGAGGTGTATCTGCCACTGTTGAGTTCAATAGCTACAGTGTTAATGGAGTATTATCCATTTCTGAGAAGACTCTGTAAATAACAACTTGTTTTACTAACTGAATTATAGAGGAAGCACAGTTATTGCTATTGTCATATTCTTTTTTTAATTAATAAATTTATTTATTTTTTGTTTTCAACATTTACTTTCACAAGAGTTTGAGTTCCAAATTTTCACCCCATCTTTCCCCTCCCCCCACCCCAAGATGGCATGCATTCTGAATATTCCTTCCCCTAGTCTGCCTTCCCTTCTATCTCTCCCCGCCCTTCTCTTATCCCCTTCCCCTTCAATTTTCCTGTAGGGCAGGATAGATTTCTGTACCCCACTTCCTGTATTTCTTATTTCCCAGTTGCATGTGAAAACATTTTTTTAAACATGTGTTTTTAAAACTTTGGGTTCCAAATTTTCTCCCTTCCCTCCCCACCCACCCTCATTGAAAAGGCAAGCAACTCAATATAGGTTATACATGTGTAGTTATGCAAAACACTTCCATAGTAGGCATGCTGTGAAAATCTAACTCTATTTCCCTTAATCCTATCCTGGCCCCCCCATTTATTTGACCCTGTCCCTCCTCAGAAGTATTTGCTTCTGATTACCCCCTTTCCCAATCTCCTTTCCTCTCTATCATCCCCCTATTCTCTTGTCCCCTTCCCCTCCTATTTTCCTGTAGGGTAAGACAGATTTCCATACCCAATTAAGTGTGGATGTTATACCCTCCTTAAGTCAAATCCTATGAGAATAAGATTCATTCATTTCTCTCACCTTCCCCCATTCCCCTCCACTGTAAGAGCCTTTTCTGTTTTTTTTGTGAGATAATTTACCCCTTTCTACCTTTGCCTTTCTACTTCTCCTAGTGTAATCCTCTCTCACCCCTTAATTTGATTATCCAGATATGAACCCTTCATCTTCAACTCACCCTATGCCCTCTACCTATCTATCTATCTATCTATCTATCTATCTATCTATCTATCTATCTATCTATCTAT
>NW_020954648.1:7184065-7199212 GCF_900497805.2 Vombatus ursinus
TATCTATCTATCTATCTATCTATCTATCTATCTATCTATCTATCTATATACATACATAAAATTTTTTCCCTCCAACTACCCTAATACTGACAAAGGTCTCATGAGTTACAAATATCATCTTTCCATGCAGGAATGTAAACAGTTCAACCTTAATAAATCTCTTATGATTTCTCTTTCCTGTTTACCTCTTCATGTTCCACTTGAGTCTTGTATTGGAAAGTCAAATTTTCTATTCAGCTCTGGTCTTTTCATTAAGAATGCTTAAAAGTCCTCTATTTCACTGAATTACCATTTTTCACCCTGAAGGATTACACTCAGTTTTGCTGGGTAGGTGATTCTTGGTTGTAATCCTATCTCCTTTGCCCTCTGGAATATTATATTCCATGCCCTGTGGTCCCTTAATGTAGAAGCAGCTAAATCTTGTGTTATTCTGATTGTTTCCATAATACTTGAATTGTTTCTTTCTGGATGCTTGCAATAGTTTCTCCTTGACCTGGGAACTCTGGAATTTGGCTACAGTATTCCTAGGAGTTTTCCTTTGGGGATCTCTTTCAGGAGGTGATTGGTGGATTCTTTCAATTTCCATTTTGCCCTCTGGTTCTAAAATATCAGGGCAGTTTTCCTTGATCATTTCTTGAAAGATGATGTCTAGGCTCTTTTTTTGATCATGGCTTTCAGATAGTCCAATAATTTTTAAATTCTCTCTCCTGGATCTATTTTCCAGGTCAGTTGTTTTTCCAATGAGATACTTCACATTGTTTTCTAATTTTTCATTCTTTTGGATTTGTTTTACAGTGTCTTGATTTTTCATGAAGTCACTAGCTTACAATCTCTCTATTCTAATTTTTAAGGAAGTATTTTCTTCAGTAAGATTTTGGACTTCCTTTTCCATCTGTCCAATTTTTCTTTTTTAGGGCATTCTTCTCCTCATTGGCTTTTTGGACCTCTTTTGCCACTTGGGTTAGGCTATTTTTTAAGGTGTTATTTTCTTCACTATTTTTTTGGGTCTCCTTTAGCATCTGTTGACTTGTTTTTCATGATTTTCTTGCATCACTTTCATTTCTCTTCCCAGTTTTTCCTCTACTTCTCTTGCTTGCTTCTCAAAATCCCTTTTGAGCCCTTCCAAGGGCTGGGACTGATACATATTTTCCTTGGAGTTTTGTATTAAGGAGCTTTGACTTTGTTGTCTTCTTCTGGTTGTATGTGTTGATCTTCTTTGTCACCAAAGTAAGATAATATAGTCTGACTCTTTTTGCGAGGTTTGCTCATGATCCCAGCCAATTACTTGAGTTTTAAACTCTTTGTTAAGCTAAGAGTCTGCTTCAAATGTGAAGAAGGTACTGTCCTAAGCTTTGCGGGTTTGTACAACTGTTTTCAGAGCTACTTCTAGAGACCTGTAAACTTTCAGTTCTTCCAGGGTGGTATGATAAGGGGCAAGGTGTTTCCTCTCCACTGCCACAACAAGCTCCACCACGTCAGTGCTCCTCCTCACCCCAGGGCTGCCCCTCAGAACTGTGACCCAGATCCAAGCACAGGCAAAGCAAGAGGTTCCTGCCTCAGCACTGGCAAAGAGATCCCTGCAATCCCCCTCGGATCAGCCACTCAATTGCCCCTCAGTCTGTGGGCCAGAAGCTCAGGAGGCAGCCACTGCCCTGGGGGCGACTGAGACCTAGCTTCTTCTCTCACCGCAGTTGTAGACTTTTCCCACTGACCTCCTAAGTTGTCTTTGGCGTTCCTGGGTTGAGAAGTCTGGAAACCACCACAGCTGCCTGTGATTCAGTCCTCTGAGGCCTGCTCCAGGTTCTTTGTGGCCTGTGCACCCACACCGCCCAGCGTGATATACCTTTTCTGATCAACCATCCAGGCTGTCTTGGACTGGAAATTAGTTTCACTCTGTCTTTTTGTGGGTTCTGATGCTTTAGAATTTGTTTAGAGCCATTTTTATAGGTATTTGTAAGGGTTTGTGGGAGAGCTCAAACAAGTCATTGCTTTCCCTCCACCATCTTGGCTCCGCCCCTATTGTCATATTCTTAATGTTAAGAATCAAAGATTGTTTTTTTGAACCAAAACCCCCTCCAAATTTTGCAATAAGCTACCTTAAAATTTGTTGTGCCCAAAAAATTAAATTTAAAAGCCTCCTTCCTAGAATTGTCAACCTAAATTGTTACAGCCAATCCCTATGAGTATACCAATTTGACTATTCTTAGGATAACTGCAGGAAGGATCAAGACTTTCCAAGGAAGATGGTGAATGGCTAGACCTTCAAAAGCAAAGGTCAAGATGGCATTTAGAATGATTGCTTACAAATGAGCCAAAGACTATTCAAAATTAATTACACCCTGAGATTATAGCCAAAACTCTGGAAGTGCTGTCCAAATGTTTTAACAGTCATTACTGAAAATGCAAAATGCCAACCACTGGTACCATGCAATTGAGGGGCAGGAAGACCTGCACTGTCTGAAATGTCTGAGTAATTTCCCAAATTTGCTTTGAGCTCATCTTCTACAAAAAAACTGATCCTATTTCAATACAGTGGGGATTTGGGAAAGACAGTGGCATACTGAAATGGAAATTAGCTATCCTCTGGGGACTTCTACCTTCCCCTTAAAAGAAAAAAATAAAACATTTTAACAAAAGAGAAGGGATTTGCAAGGTTTCTTGGGACCCTTATAATAATAATTTGTTTTTAAAAGAGTCAGAACTAAGAATGCATTCTAGAGAGGCCAAGCCTATTTCTGTCTCTATGAATGTTTAGGCTTCGGCGCTTTGGAATGTATTGAATTCAATTCAATAAAAAAAATACTAAATATTTAACACAAACACTGTTAAGAACTAAGGATACAAAGGTGAAAAATGATGCCATCACAACCCTCAAGGGACTTAATCTTTCACTGGAGTTATCTGACATACACAGATATAATCAAAGTGATAAGATTAGAGTACAGCAATTTGAGGAGTAATTGAAGGAAGTGGTCATGTTTAGCCTGGAGAAGAGAAGACTTCAAAGAGGAGAAGGAAGTGCCTATAGGTCTTTAAAGGATTATCTTATGGAAGAAAGAATAGATTGGTCCTACTCATCTCAAGAGTGCAGTTAGGAACAAAATGTAGGCATTATGAAAAAGAAAATGTAGGCCTGGCACAATAAAAAAACTAGTTAACAATAGTAGGTTCATCTTCAGTGAAAATATTTGAGTAAAGACTAGAGATGGTCACTTTGAGGGGTTCCTGTAGATGTGATTATTATTTACTTATGGGTTGAATTAGATTTCTTCTAAATCTCCTTTCAATGCTGAGCTTCTGTCATTCCCTAATAGATCCAGACAAAATGTGATATGGAAATTTGACGTAGGGGACATCACTTTTAGCATCCATTTCTTTTGATGTGAAATGGGGAAGGACTTACTGGGAAGATTTTAGTGCCCTTAACAGTAAAAGGAAAGTTTGGGAAAAGGCTTGGTTTGGGGAGAAAGATAATGACTTCAGTTTTAGACATTGAGTTTAAGGTGTCTATAGAACATCCACTTTGAATAGTCTAAAAGGTAGTTATAGATGTGAGACTGGAAGTCAGTAGAGCGGTTTGGGCTGAATAAGTAGTTTTGAGAATCACCAGCATAAAAAAATAAAACTGCATCCTTGGGAGCTGATGAGATTGCCAAATAAAATAATATAGAAAGAGAAGAGAAGAAGACCAAGAACAGAGCCTTGTTTAGCAAGCATGACCTGGATGGTGATCCAACAAAGGAGACTGAGGAAAGGCGAGACAGGTAGGAGCAGAAGTGGGAGAAATTAATGTCCTAGCAACCTAGCAAGAAGAGAGTATCAAAGAGAAAAGGGTACTCGACAGTGTCAAAAGCTGCAGATAAGTCAAGAAGGATGGGGACTGAGAAAAGGCTTTTAGATTTGGCGATTAAGATACCATTGTTAACTTTGGAGAAAGTGGTTTTGGTTAAATAATGAGATAAGGAGCCAGACTATAGAGAGTTAAGAAGAGAGTGAGAAAAGAGTAAGTCTAGGTACTTTGCAGATAGCCTTCTCAAGAAATTTAGCCACAAAAGCTAGGAGAGATGTTTGTAGGCAGTAGGAAAACAGCCAGCCAGACAGGGTGAAATTGAAGATAACTGAGAGTGTGGGAATAATGAAAGGCACAATCCTGGGGAGGAGATGGGATGGAATGGGATTACTAGTTCATGAATTGGCCTTGGCAAGGAGTAAGACTAGGTCATCATGTGAAACAGGGGTGAAGGGGGGATAGTGACAGAAGAAAACTGGGTGATGTAAGTGAAGTAAGGAATAAAGAAGAGGGAGCTGTCAATGAATTATATTTTTTAGTAAAACTTGAGGAAAGATTCTCAGCTGAAAGAGTGAGGGGAAGGATAGTCAAGAAGCATTTGAGGAGGCCTGAAAAGGTTTGAAAGTACCTCTGCAGTGAGTGGGATAATAAGTAAATTAGGAAAGTATGAAAGGATTGCCTAGCAGTAGTGAGGACCTGTCTGAGGCTATATAATATTAATTTATAATGTATTCAGTCAGGATGGTTGCCTGATTTTCTCCACCTTTGTTCAGAAACACATGTATGGGCTCAAAGGATGCAGATGGTGACAGTAATCCAATGCTGAGGATTGACAGAGTACAATCTGTGATATTATAAAGGTCCAAAAGACTCAAGAGAAATGAATAGTATAGAGTTGAATTGGCTCACCAACGGATCAAGATGGGGAAAGTTGGAGAGCATAGCTAGTCCAGGATGATAACCTAAGAGAAAACAAAAGAGTAGAGGAATTGGAGATCATAGAGTGGACAAAGAGCAGAGCTTGGTATTGGAAGGCAGAAGGAAAGGTGGAATACCAAGGACTGTGATCAGAAAAGGGAACTTCAAAGTTCATGAATGCATAAATGATGCATTTATGGGTGATATCAAGATCAAGAGTATGAGCATCTTTGTGTGCAGCTGAAATGGGGTAGAAGAATAGGTCATGGTAAATGAATGAGTTGAAGAACAGGAAAGTTAGAGTGTTTGAGAGAGTATGACTCTCTCTCTCTCTCTCTCTCTATATATATATATATAAAAATATATATATATATATATGTATACATATATATGTATATATACTGAAGTCCCCTAGTATGAGGGCAAGATTTGGGGAGGCAATAAAGATTAAGACAGGTCCTGAATTCACTGAGAAAGGAAGGGGGGTGTCCTGGAGGTCTGTAAACAACAACTACCATCTTTATTGAGTGGTAGATGTGAATTGTGAGAACCTTCAAAAGAGGAGAGGTTACTGAGTGACAGTGGTAGGAGGACAATCTGGAAGTGACAACAGGGAGCAAGGAACATTCCAACTCTCCCACCTCAATCAGTGTGTCAGGGGAAATGTTGCTGGAAAGAGTAACCAGGGCGGTTTTAAGTAATAAGCTTCTATTTAGGAAACACAAAAATATATTTTCGAGTTAAGATCTTTACTGGTTTAATTTTATCTGTGCTCTTTCCATGCTAAGTGTAAAATTCCCTTACCTAAACTGAGCTTCTGGAAGCTCTGATGGAAAGCCACATTACTGAGCAGCTTTTGAGTAAGCTTTTGAATTGTATGTTTTCTCTCTTTTGTATGCAAAAGTCCCACAAAAGCCTCAAAACAACATTGCATTCATGACTACATTGGCAGAGGTTTTCTCCTCCTTTTGGCAAGCATTCTTTCTCTCTGGGGTTCTTGCAGAACTCAGGCCAAACTTATTCAGTCTGGTTGGTCTGTGTTTATGAAACAAGCTTATCTTCCAGAATGAACATATGGCTCTTAGGCAGAGGAATCACTCAAAGCTTGAGACCAGTTAGCATTTGCATTAATGGAAAGCTGCTTGGTTTCAGCAACTTTAGTTTGAATATCAGATAGGAAGCAGTGTCCAGGATTATAGAATTCTAAACCATTGGAGCTAGAGGGAAACTTAGAGATCAACTAATGCAACTCCATTTTTCAGGGGGAAAAATGAGTCTAGGAGAAAGAAAGTGGCATGCTAGAGGTAACAGTTAATATATGGCATCTTTTTTTTTGAGATCCCAAAGATTCATATGTAACAAGCTGTATCCATTCTAGACATTCCCATTCTTGGTGTTTAACACTGCTTTTTTTTTTTAACTGGAATTTTCTTAATCTGAAACCTTCCCTGTCCTACATTATACTCATCCAGTCTGATTCACTCCCTTCTGTATCCCTAAATGGCATCAGAGATGGGAAAAGCAATCAACTAAACCTAGGTGAGACTCTACCCCTTCGTCCAAGATCCATAGTCTTCGTGTATTTCATTCCTGCTCTAAAAGGCTTCCTGGACTGCTCTATTATGTAGACTTTCCTAGTATGTATGCAATTTCTGCCCTTTTTCTTAACTTCAAAAGTTTCAGTTCAATTTATTGTCCTGCAGTGAATGGGGTACTCAAGAAAGGTTAGGACCCCTGGCATGAGGGCTTGCTGAGCCCTTTCCAGGGCTGTTCATCCACCTTTTGTTTCTACCCTCCACCAAACTCTTACTGGTGGCTCTGAAAAGCTGTAGCAAGAACAGCAGCCACACACAGGTAAAAGCATCTTGGCAGATGGGATAAACCAGTTTGAGGATAACTGACAGGCCTCAAACTCAGTGGTGACTTAGAGGAATGTTTGCCCCAAGCATACGAAAACTTCCCCTGGTGGAATAGGTGGATGATAACAACCTCTTCCAGTGGCCTTGAAGGCAGCTGAAGCAGGTGCCATGGAATGCTTAGAGCTTGGTCAAATATCAAAGACACCAAGGTTATCCATTGAATCCCAGGGCATTGTCAGTCATCTTGACTTTTGTCTTGCCACTGGACTTCAATAACTCTGGAAAGAGAGAATGAAGCTGACAACTTTGTGCTACTCTGCCTTACTTTAATCCTACTCACATGCAAGTCAAGATATCACCCTGTGATGTCATTGGTTTTCTTTGAAAATGAAGGATCAGCAACAACATTGTCCTGGTATAGGAATAATTCCTTTCTGATTAGGAAGATCATATAGCTGAGGTTGAGAGCGTACCTTGGCAACAGGGCCGTCACTGAACTTCCTTACTCTTCCAGCCATGGCCCTAAGACCATTATACTCAATGGCTGACAATGGACCTTTTAGTTGAATCCTTCCCTTGTTTCTGCTGCCTTGCCTCTTTTGCTTCAACACCGTGAGTGTCTCCTTAAGTCTCAAACCTTTGAGAGCCTAAGTTCTATTGAGATTCCTCAAGTCTATGAAGAAGCATGAAATCAAACATACATAAAAATAAAGGCCATTTCCTTTTAGCACTATTGGGCAGTCTGGCTCCTTTGTAGAATTTGTACTACTACATCAATCTGGGACACACCAATATATCCAAATTCTTATCTTTTACCCACTCCATTCCAGGAATGCTTAGCATGGTCTTCCAAAATGAAGCAACCCAGAAACTATGCCTGAGCTTGCTTCTCTAAGTATGCTGTCTATCTGACTCACACATTCCCTGGAGGCAAAGTAGATGGTTTGTTTTAAAAAAGGACTTCCCTGGTAGGTCTGTGTAGGAGGACATTGACTTCTTCCCCACTGCCCTGCAGGCTATAGGCTATATTCCTTATTTCTACTCAATGTTAGCAGAAACTATGGTGAGGAAAAAATATTCCTTGGGTGGGATTCTGAAAAGAAATTTTTGTAAGAGTACGAGTCAATGAAGTGATAATGCCAGTGAGATTATTAAATAATTGTCACAATGGATTTTAGTAACCAGAAGAAACTACAAGATCTACAAAGTAGTTGAAAAAAGAATGCTTCCTAACTCCATTAGTGATAATGAATGAATTGACTGTTAATAATCAGGAAATGGATTTATGGACCTTTATCACTTTCAATTTGAATTGTTGTTGTTTTTTACCCTACAGGTAGCTTCTGAGCCTATCTATATATAGATCTGGAGACAGAAGATAATAGACTATTCCTTCTTCTGGCCCTTTCTTCTGAAATGCAGGTTTTAACAGCCAGATCCAGGCACCTCTTTGCTCTTCCCACTGGGAAATTCCTACTCCCTAGTCTTTGCTTTCCACTATACTGGGAGAGTATACTGCAGAGTACTTTCTCTTGCTGTTTATGGTTGGAAGGGAAATGAGGAAATGTGACCTGAAAGCCCTTCTTTGTCCCAAATCATTAAAAAAAAAAAAGGTGCTTTGACATTAGGATGAGTTAAAAAAAAAAAAACAACTAAAAATTAAAAATACAACCAGATTCGGTTTTGTTGTGTCTTTTGTCACATTCATAAACAACAACAACAACAGCAAATTAAAATATAAGACCCTCTCTTGATTTGTCTCAGCCCCCAGCCAGGAGAATGCCTGACGCTTTTTTTGGATAAGGACTTAAGTACAAGTCCTTCCGATATCTCTTAATACCAGTACCAAATATTGTTCCTTTCTGTTGTAGCCTCTACGTTTGCAAATAATGAAACATATAACTCAAAAGCAATCAGAATCAATCCTTTATATAAATTAATCTAGCTTGATACTATTTTAAACATCAAATCAATCACTTTAAAGAACAGAAAATTTTAGGTTTGACCATCCATCCTTTCAGGTAGCAAGGTAGAAGGGGAGAAAGCAGCATTTCACTGGTTGCCTGAATTCTCATCCAGAACACTCATTAATAATTGTTCATTTCTTATGTTCTTATTACACCTATCCATTTGCCCTCTTGCATGAAGGTGCCAGCTACACTGGCTAATTTAACAGCTCTTCCATCTCTTCCAGAATTACTCTTTCTCATCACATGCACCACTGCTGCCACTCCTTGCATCCCCTTTGGTGGACAGTTCCACAGCCACTGTCAGATACTGTACAATGCTGCCTCTTTGCAGTGGATACTTTCACAACCACAGCTCAGTTCAACATTTTCTACCCTGCTTCTGAATACCCTTCCAAAAGGTACTGAATCTCATCCAAGACAGAAAGAAAGCAACACTATTTTCCTGAAATTATATCTCTCAGAAGTTCATAAAATCAGGCTCTTAATGTTTCTCCCTGCATGCAGATTTCTTTTTTTTATAATAAGATTTATCTAGGTCCAAGAGGGGTAAATTGAGGTGCCCCCATCTTGTAGTTTTACTCTCTATTTCCTCCTGTAACTCATTCTTTCAAGAATTTGGATGCTATGCCATTTGCTGCATTTATGTTCCGTACTTGCATTCGTTAATTTTCTATGTTAACTATTAGCAAAACACAGCTTCCCTGATTATATCTTTTAATTAGTTCTATTTTTTGCTTTTGCTTTGTCTGAGATCATGATTGCTATCCCTGCTGAAGCATAATAAATTCTGCTCCAGTCCCTTATTTTAATTCTGTGTGTATACCTTTCTGTTTCAAGTGTGTTTCTTATTTACAACATACTATTAGACTTATTTCTAATCCATTCTGCTATTTTCTTCCATGTTATGTGTGAGTTCATCTTATTCACATTCAGAGATGTGATTGCTAACTGTGTATTTCTCTCCATTATTTTCTTTTTTACCTTGTCCTCTCTTCAAGGTTCTGTTTTGCTTCTGATCACTGCCTTCCTTAATGTACTCTCCCTCTTATCCTCATTTTCTCTAAACCCCTTTTTCTTCTTACTTTTCTTTTGATTAAGATGAATTTACATCCCCAAGTGTGTGTTTGTATATTCTTTCCTCTTTGAACCAGTTCAGATGAGAGTAAGTGTTGCCCATTCCTCCTTCCCATTTTCACTCCCTTCATATAAACTCTTTCTTGAACATCCTTTTTATGTAAGATAATTTTCTTTATCTTTCTTCTCCCTTCCCCCTCCTCTAATGCATCCCTCTTTGTTACCCTTCCATTCTTCTTTTGAGGTCATTCCAACATAATAGAATCACAGTTATGCCCTCTATCTAAGTAGACTCCCTCTAACAGTTCTGTTGCTAACAAAGTTCTGCATGATTACAGGTACATCTTCATTATATTCATTAGAACTTCTCTGGCTGCTCAGGGCATAGGAAAAAATAATAGGGTCCCAATCAAAAGCATCAACTTGGTTTTCTGCCTCTGAGGTCACAGACAGAGAGGCTCAAATCAACTAGGGAACTGGAAATAACCACTGAAAATCTTGCAGGAACAGGACACTTCAAAAAAGAGAGGTTCCCAGAAAGAGGAAGAAGAAGAGTCACAAGGAGGGGCCCTAGCTACTAGGTAGGTCATGGAAAAGCTATTGGATAGAGAAAAGATAGATATAAAACAGAAGTTATTCAAGATTACAACTTTCAAGGAATTTCTCATTACCACAAATTTATTCTTCCTTTTCTTGTACACTACTGCTATATTTAATATTTGCCACTTGAAATTTTCAGTGTTTTTCACGTGAATAGTTTTGTGTGAGGAAACATACTTAAATCTGCCCGTGAGGAAATGCAATCAATCTCACAAAAGAAATGTTGAGGAGAGACACAGACTGTTATGGAGACCAGATAAAGAACTGCCTTCAAGATGAATGTGCTAAAAGAACCTGTTTGAAGTCAGAACAATGACTGAGGTAATGGTAGCTATAGGACATTGTGGTATATCATCTCATTTGCATGTGGCTGCTCTTAGAGTTTTGAAGTTTAAAACTGACACAAGTATAAATCAAATAACTATTTTGGGATGCAGGAAACTTATTTAAGTATGGTTTAGTGCATAGCTGACAAGAAGATGGATAACTTGAGCTGCACCTCATGAAGTAAAGATGAGTCATTGACCAACAGGAAGCATGTTTGAAGCATTAGATGTTGTCAAGAAGCCAGAGATGAAGCTAAAGCTATAGAAAGACATAGAAGCAAAAGGAGCACAAATGGAGACACAAGCATAGCTCCATCTACAATCTACAAACTAAAAGAAGGTATACTTCTTAGGGGTGGGTGCCTGTGGTGCTCACAAATACAGAAAATCAGAAATATTGCACACACCCTTTACAGACCACAATGCAATAGAAATTGTATTATTAAAGGAACACTAAAAAAAAGATTAAAATCATTTGGAAACTAAATAACTTAATATTAAAGACTCTTAGGTCAAAGAACTTAGATGGGTTTAGAGTACAGAATAAGGGAAATATAAGGTGTCACAGTGGATAGGGTTCTGGGTCTGGAAGGAAGATCTGAGTTCAAATCCATGCTCTGACACTTACTCAGCTGGGCAAGTCACAACCTCTGTTTGCCTCAGTTTCTTCCTCTGTAAAATTGGGATGATAATCATAGCACCTACCTCCCAGGTTTCTTATGACGATCCAACGAGATAATTATACAGGTGTTAGCACAGTGGCTAGCACAAAGTAAACACTAATTAAATGTTAGTTGTTATTATATTATACATACATACATACACACAAATACAATGAAAGAATTTGTTTTGTTTGACTATGAATATTTTTTACAAGGAATTTGTTTTTTATTTTCTTTTTCAGTGGAGTGGGAGGTGGGGAAAAGGGAAAATAGATTTCTGTTCATCAAAAACATCTACTTAAAAACAGATAAGTAGAAAGAGGGGTAGATGCTACAGATGTAGGTTGTACACTTTCAGATAAGGTTACTGCATTGTTAGTTTTGCATAATTGCTTTGCTTCGTTACAAGAGACCTTTCACAGAGTGGGAGTAATCTGTAAATTTTTGTATTGTAAAACAAAACCCATCAATAAAACTTTTGAGAAGCATTATCAACCATAAAAAAAAAAGTCCAAGGACATCAACTTCCTTAAGAGTGCTATGTGCATTGGTATGACCCAAGTTTATGAGCAGATTTTGTTGTTTTGATTGTTATGCTTTTTCTGTCTTTTAATTATATGTTATTATTGTTTTTCCTTTATTATTTCATAATGTTTGAGTCAATGGCACCATAACAATTGATATTAGGTAAATAAGAAGCACACTGGGGGGTCTAAAAAGCTATAGTAATGAGTCATATGAAAATCCTCTCCATCACAAATATATATGCCAGGTGTATCCCTAAGACCACAGGAAAGAGTAAAGCGTACTAACAGTGACTTCTGGGGGAAGAGCCCAAATGTAGGAGAAAAAAAAGAACTCAGCTAATCTCTACTAACAACCCCCTCCAAACTCTGAAATAATGCCTCAAATCAAAATCTGGAGTGGCCGAACCAAGAAAAGGTCAGAATTCAACATTCTTTCAGCCCAAGACAACCTAGGAGATTAGAAAGAGAAATCTTATCAATGGGGTAGGGGCTGACCCTAAGCTCATGTGGATAAAATGCTAGTAGTGGGACTAGATGGTAACAATGCAATCAGCAGCTGTTTTTGGAGGTCTCAAGCCAGAGACACCAAGACAACTGGTCAGATATTACAGGGGACCCCTGTGCTAGCACTAGATGCAAGACCAGATGCTGTTCAACAATTCCATTGCTTATAACCACTTCTGAATCATAGTTTAAAGGCAGAGAAGAGCACTTTAATTCAAGAAGGAGTGGGAGCTCTAAGGGGTAGTATTGGTTTGGTAACAAGAAACAGTATAACTTTTGGTTCCAAGGAATGAGAGATATTGAGGCACAAAATCAGTTACAATCCCAAGATATATGAAGCCCTTCCTGGGTAAGGATCAGAATGAAGTCTAGAAGACCAGTGACTATACCTCTCTTTATATCACACCACCGCGGAAGAACCAAAAATTTACAAATCCCAAGAACTAGCCCTGAAAACAATAGGGTAAAAATACCTAAAGCTTGAGACAGTGGAGGGTCACAAGCCCAGCAAGAATTCCAAGAAGAGCTAAAAAAATGATTTTCAAAATCAGTTAGGTAAAGAAATGAAAGCAAAGGAAGAATATTATAAGAAGGTATTAAGAACTTGGTAAAGGAATTGGCCAAATGTAAAGAAGGCTTAAAAACTCACTAAAGAAAAAACTTCTTAAAAACCAGAATTGGCTAAATAGAAAAGGAGGTACAAAAGCTCACTGAAGAAAATAATTCTTTAAAAATTGGAATTTGGGCAAATGGAAGCTAGTGACCCCATGAGACATTGTGAAAAATTTTTTTAAAAGTCAAAAGAATGAAGAAAGTAGAAGAAAATGTGAGATATCTCATGGAAAAACAACCGACCTAGAAAATAGATTGAGGAGAAATAATTTAAGAATTATTAGACCCCCTGAGAGCCATGACCAAAAAAAAAAAGCCTAAATATTTCATATTTCAAGAAATGACCAAGGAGAACTGCTCTGATATCTCTGACCACAGGGTAAAATAGAAATTGAAATAATCACCAGATTACATCCTGAAAAAGATTCCAAAATGAAAACTCTCAGGGATACAACTTCAGGCATCAAGAAAGAAACAACTTAAAAACCATGGAGTCACAATCAAAATCACAGAAGATTTAGCAGCTACCATGTTAAAGGAGTAGAGGGCTCCAGCAGGCAGAAGAGCTGGGATTATAACCAAGAATAATCTATCCAGCAAAACTGAGTATAATCCTTCAAGTGAAAAAAAATATATATTTAATGAAAAAGAGGACTTTTTAGTATTCCTGACAAAAAGACCAGAACTGAACAAAAAAATCTGACTTTCAAATACAAGACTCAAGAGAAGCATAAACATGAAAGAGAAATCATAAGGGATTTGATGAGGTTATACTGTTTACATTTCTATATGGAAAGATAATACATGAGACATTTAATAACTATCATTATTTGGGCAGTTAGAAGGATTCTACATATTAAGAGTGCACAGGACTGTGTTGATTATGTTGGGATGATATAAAAAAGTGTATAGCCAAAAAAAAAGGGATACCCTGGGAAAAAGGAGAAGGGAGAGGAAGAATGTTAAAAATTATTTCACATAAAAAGGCCAAGTAAGAGTTTTTACAGTAGAGAGGAAAATGGGGGGAGGGGAGGAGAAGGAAGGGGAGGCAGTCAATGCTTGAACCTCACTCATATCTCTAAATTGGTTAAAATTCCAGTGAACAATTTAGAACTATGCCCAAAGAGCTATAAAACTGTTCATAAACATTCACCCAGCAATACCACCACTGAGTCTGTATCCCAGATATCTGAGAAAAGGAAAAAGAACTTATTTAGACAAAAATATTTATAGCAGCTTTTTTTGTGGTGGCAAAGAATTGGATGCTGAGGGGGTTCCCATCAATAGGTGAATGGTTAAACAAGTTTTGACATAGGAATATGATGAAGTGTTTGTTATTGTGTTCAGTCATGTTCTACTCTTTGTGACCCCATTTGAGGTTTTCTTGGCAAAGGTACCAGACTAGTTTGCCATTTCCTTCTCCAGATCCTTTTACAGATGAGGAAGTGAGGCAAACAGGCTTAAATGACTTGCCTAGTGTCACTCAGCTAGTAAACATCTGAGGCCAGATTTAAACTCAGGAAGATGAGTCTTCCTGACTTTTAGACCAGCACTCTATACACCACACCATGTAGTTGCCTAATTGTGATGTAGTACCATTGTTCTGTAAGAAATGATGAACAGGCGATAGCTAGGTGGCACAGTAGAAAGAGCACCGGCCCTGGATTCAGGAGGACCTGAATTCAAATTTGATCTCAGACCAGACACATAATACTTACTAGCTGTGTGAACCTAGGCAAGTCACTTAACCCCATTGCCTAGCCAAAAGAAAAAAAAAAAAAAAGAAACGATGAACAGGATGGTTTCAGGAAAACCTGGGAAGACTTACATAAACTGATGTAAAGGGAAATGAGCAGAAACCATGAGAACATTGTACACAGTGATTGCAATATTGTAAGGACAATTAACTGTAAAAGACTTAGCCACTCTGATCAGGACAATGATCCAAGACAATTCCAAAGCAGCCATGATGAAATATGCTATCCACCTCCACAGAGAGGATTGATGAACTTTGAATGCAGATTGAAATATACTTTTTTTTACTTTGTTTTTGCCTGTGTTTTCTTTTGCAACATAACTAATATGGAAATATGTTTTGCATGACTTCACATACATGATCAATATCAACTTGCTTGCCTTCTCAAGGAGTTGGGAGGAGTGAGAAGAAAGGAGAGAATTTGGAACTTGGAATTTTAGAAAATTACTGTTAATATTTTTTACTTGTAATTATTAAATATTTAACAATATAGATAGATGACAGATAGATAGATAGATAGATAGATAGATAGATAGATAGATAGATAGA
>NW_020954648.1:7199222-7200294 GCF_900497805.2 Vombatus ursinus
AGATAGATAGATAGATAGATAGATAGATAGATAGATAGATAGATAGAGATATGTTTTTTAAAAGAGTAGTAGCAGCATGGCATACTCCTCTCTGGAACCCTCAGATCTGACAGCATGTGCTTAGGTTAGGTAAGTGAGCGAGTCCAGAGAATGAGAGTGGGGCTCTGTGCCAAGCTTGAGCAACAAATGTAAACCAGATCTTAAACTTTGGGGATATTTCAAATTTTACACTGAAAAAATTGTCTTCTTGCTTCCTTTATTATGAATCCCTAAAGAGAGTGGATTAGAAACTCAACAAGCTTCCATTCTTTTCTGGGCCTTTTGCTAATTTTTCCTGTGAGTGACTTTCAATGATTGGGTCAGGTGATTAAGGTCAGCCTTTTCAAAATTTGATGTTGGCCAAAAAGATTCCAGGAGAAGATAAATCATCAGGAGAAATGCTGAAGTATCAGCAAGGTAAACAGCTTGGACACCCACTGTTGCTACACAGGCATGTGAAATGTTTCCATCTGACTTAGAAATAAAGTTGTAAAACTGTCGTCTGGGCTCAGGATTGGAGATTAGCCTTAAAGAGATTTATATTGAGTGTTGGAAGAAACTATGGCACTTGAAAGTCATTGCTCAAATAGCTGGAATTAGTAAAAGAAATTCCAAGAAGCACAGATGCTGCTGGCAACATATGTGAACATGAAGGAAAAGAAACACTGTCTTCTAAGAAAGCTATAACACCCCCAAAATGTGCTGTATCATGCAATATTAATAAGGTGTCAACCAATTCAATTAATTTCACAAAATACTACGTGCACAGTAGGTGGTAGAGATAAAAAAAAGAAAACAAGAGTTCTTACCCTCAAGAAGATAAGTGAGGAAAATTTACTTCAACTAGATAAACTTCTCCTTTCTTGCTCATATCTACTGAACTTTTCTCCATGCATTTTTTCTACTCTCTTCTCCATTGTCTTCTGACCTCCCTGTGTACCTATGCTACATAGGCAGATAGGTAGATAGATGATAGATAGACAGACAGATAGATAGATAGATAGATAGATAGATAGATAGATAGATAGATAGA
>NW_020954648.1:7200304-7262558 GCF_900497805.2 Vombatus ursinus
AGATAGATAGATAGATAGATAGATAGATAGATAGATAGATAGATAGATAGATAGATGGATGGATAGACAGAAGGTGTAAAATAAGATGATGTGTATATGTTTGTGTGTGTATATTCATGAATAATTTTGATATAGGGGATTTGTGTGTATATTTCATGCCATCCTCTCTTCAATTATAAATACATACACATATAGATATACATATACATGCACACATAAATCAATGTGTATGCATGTATCTTAAAGTTCCACTTTCCCAATCCCCTCTTTTTACAGAGATGTAGAAACTGAAGCATCTGGAAATTGACTTGCTGGTAAAATGCTCAAATGGACCAAATAATTTCTAAAATCTCTTTGGCTCTATAAGTCTAGGAGACTTTCTTCGGCCTGAATTAGCCATAGGTAAATCAATTCACCTCTCTTTGCTTCAGTTTTCACATCTGTAAAAAGAGGGGATTGGAGAAGTTGGTCTCTAAGAGTACTTCTGCCTCTTAATCATATGGGAATTTAAAAGAATCATAGATTCTCAGAGTTAGAAAAGACCTCAGTGGTCAGCTAGTCCATTTGTCTGAACAAATATCTAAACAAAATTCTCTATTAGAGTCCCTGAAAAGCGGCCATCCAACTTCCACTGAAAGACCTCTAGTAATGGACAACCCACTAACATATAGTAAGAACTTAGTTAACTTTTGGAAACAAACAATTATTAAGAAGTTTTCCCTTAAATCAAAAACATAAAAAAAATCTTTCTGAAATTTCTAGCCACTGCAAAAAGATGTATTTCTTATAAGCAGATATTTCTTCCATATAATAGCCTTGCAGAGACTTGAAGATAGCTTCCAAGTCTGACCTAAATCTTCTCTTCTCCAAGCCAAAGATAAAATATCCTAGACTTGTAGAACTAAAAGAAATTTTAGAAATTATCTGGCCCAATTCCATCATTTTACAAATGAGGAAACTGAGGCCCAAACAGGTGAAATGGCTTCAGCATTTTACAAGCTAATCAATGGTGAAACTTTCCAGATCTTCTGTGGTAAGAATTTTCAGTCCTCTTACTGTCTTGGCCACTATTCAGTTCCCTTGCAATTTGTCAATGTCCTTTCTAAGGTAGGCTATCCATAACTGAATTCATATGTGCTTCATGTGTGACTAGCGCAGAATACAGTGGGTCCATCACCTTGCTCTTTCTGAATACTCTACCTCTTTCAATGCAGGATAAATTTGCATTAGCTTGAGGGGGGGCTCTATTTTAACTTGCAGTGAGCCCCACAGTTCTTTCAAATGAACTGTTGTACAATCTACCTTTCCCATCCTTTTTATATGAAGTAGCTTTATTTTTAAACCAAGAATAAGATTTTATGTTTGGGCTTGCTGTGAATTATCTTACTAGAATCACTCCATTGTTCTATCCTGCTGAGACTATTTGGATCTGGATCATGCTGTGCACCTTGATGCAGTTTTCTGTCATCAAGAAATTTGATGCGTGCTATAAATTCCTCCATCTGAGTCATTGATAAAAATATGAAACAATAGTATCAAGAAAACCTCTCTGGAGTCCCACACTGAAAATGGTCCTCCATGCTAACATGCATCTACTAACCACTAATCTTTAGTTCTTGCCATTCATCTTTTTTGTTCATTTAGCCAACACCAATGGATTAGGTCTACAATGTCAGGAAATATTTGTCAAACATCTTGCTAAAATCCATTTAGAGTATGTCTGTGAAATTCTTAATCTACCAACTCAACCAAAAAGAAATTTAATCTAGAATGACTTGTTCTTCACGAACCCATGCTATCTCTTAGTTTAGGATATTGTGAGAATGTGAGGTTAGGCACATTATTGCATAATTTGAAGGAGTCATAGATAATGAGAAAATTTTCATTTCATTAACAGGTATGTGGAATTTGAAGAAGGATTGTTTTGGGATACAGAAAGGAATGCTAAGCATTATTTTAATATGCTGAATTTGAGGTGCCAACAGGACATCCAGGTTAAGATGTCTACAAAACAGTTGAAAATGTGGAATTAACAATCCTAACTATATGGGAGGCTGATGCTGGTGGATCTCTTATACTCAGAAAATCTGAGCTCCCGTGGACTATGTTGAACAGATGTATGCACGAAGTGTCTTTTCTTTAATATAGGGACTCTTCCTTTCCCACCTAATACATGAAAAGAATCAGGTTGCAAAAACAGGGTTGAACCTGCCCATGTCAGGAAAAAAGCTGATCAATCAATATTAGCCACTGGATTTCTGGCCTGGATGAGATAGGGAGATAGAGGGAAGGAATGAGGGAGAAAAGAAGGAAGGTAGGAAGGTAGGAAGGTAGGAAGAAAGAAGGTAGGGACGCAGGGAAGGAGAGACAGAGGTGTAATTGAAGTTTAAGATAGGATGTAGAGCTAGAAATATAAACATGATTAATTTGTGTAGTTATTATTGTGGAAGGTTCATTAATAGAGGTTAAGTGTCTTGATCATATTGAGAGAACTTGTAAGAATCAGAAGCAGGATCCAAATCTAGATCTAGAGAAAACCTTAGAATTAATCTAATTCAATTCTCATTTTACAGATGAAGAAGCTAAGGTTCTGGGACATTAAACAATTTGCCCCAGGTCACACAAGTAGTAAGCAGGATTTGAATCCATATCTTCTGAGTTAATAGTCAGTGCTTTCATAATGTCATTATATTATGCTGCTTTCTGAGATGACCCCTCATCCTAACTCTATCCAGCATCCTTTCAACTATATCACATTGTCTCTCAAGAAAATATATATATATATATATATATAATGTCAATAGCTATAAATTGGACTTATTCCATACTAAAAGTAAAGGGAGGAAGTATTCTGAAAGCAAATGCCTAATTCAAAATAGATATAAGGTAATAGAAGATTCCCATATACTAATCTAAGGAAATCCAGAATCCAACAAGAGAAATCATGTTGAAGAATATTTGATCAATTGAGGAAAAAAACAAAAGAAATGTTATGGGATTAACCTACAGACCACCTTGCCAGAAAGAAGAAAGAGATGAGCAGCTTAAGAAATAGATCACAAATGTGGCATAGCATCATGATGTAGAGGTAACAGAGGACTCCAACTATGTATATATCACCTAGAGCTCTCTTTCTACCAAAAAACAGGACAGCTGATAGATTCATAACTATCTTTAATCATAATTTCATTTTTAGTAAGTGTAAGAAATGAAAAAGAGAACTGCTTTTTCTTAATTTGATTCCCACAAGAAAAAAGAAATAAAAGTAGTTGCTAAAGCAGAAATTATGGGAACCATGCAAATAACTGGCCACTTTCTATTAGTGTTAATAGAAGAGAGGCAAACCAGGTACACACACACACACCCACACACCAAACCTATAGAAAAATTCAAATATTTCACAGAAAGACTAGATGGGACCCCAAGTCTAAAAAGTCCACAATGTAAGTCATCCAATAAGAGATGGAAAGCTCTCAAGAATAACATTCTGATTATAGAATTATAGATGGTTATAATAAGAACATTTATATAACACATATATATATGGTTTATATATATGATTATATGTATATATATATAAGAATATATATAAGAATATATATATATGGTTTTAGAAAGCACTTTACAAATACTATCACATTTTATCCTCACAACAGCTCTGAGAAGTATGTGCTATCATTATCCCCATTTCACAGATGAGGAAACTCTAATAGACAGAAGTTAAATGACTTGCCTCAGGTCATACAGCTAGTAAATAATTGAGTCTGGATTTGAACTCAGGTCTTCCTGAATCCAAGTCCAGCACTCTATCCTCTGTGCCACCTAACTACCTACAATGAGGCAGTTCAATAGGGAAGTCATTTTGTTCCAAATGCGTTTACTCCCAGTAACTTAAGTCAGGACATATTGGTATCTATACCATAGAGGAAAACAAGTACTCACACGGTCTTGCAAAGATACATTTAATAATTCTATCTCACCCAATACTTTTTAGATGAAAATTGAAACATCTAGTGGTATACCGAATATGGGGTCAGAGGGTCTGGGTTCAAATCCCATCTCTGCCATTTACAACTTATGTGGCCTCTGGTACATGTTATTGCTCTGGGCCCTGGTTTCCTCATCTTAAAATGGGGGCATTGGACTTAGTGGGGGTATGCCAATGACTTTGATTATTTAAAAAGTTACCATGGAAGAAGATTTAGGGCAAAAGTAGGAGTAATAGAAGTAAGTATGAGACACAAATTTAAATTTGAGGTATGAGATATGCTTCTAACAAGTATTGTGGCACAAAAGTAAAATGGCTACCTTGGGAATTACTGGGCTAAACGTCGCTAGATATCTAGCTGCAGTGATGACTCTGATTTAGGCACGGACTAGACAAGATGGCCTCTGGGCCCTTCCCATTCTGAGATTCTATAATTTTGTGCTTCTGGGAGAATTGTATGCTTTTTTCAGTAAGCTGATATGGACTAAAAAACTCTATTTGGCAGGCAGAAGACTCTGTGACTTGTTAAGTGATATGATGACATATGAAGGATCTTCATGAACTTGGCAGACCAGTCTGAATTCCTGGCAAGTTCAATTATGAGATGGGACTATGACAAGAAAAGGATGACGGTCAACCATATGTTGAATTATTTTTATTTAGAAATAGAGAAATGATACATCTGTTAGAGGCAACAGCCAAAGAACTGGTACAGAGGTAGCTGAGAAGCCGTGTGATTGTGCTATGCAGCCAGGAATAGTATTTCAGGTGTGTGGAGAATCATGAGGCTGCTCATGGTGAATGTTTACTTGTACTTTTAATACATGTGGGCTGTGGTTTAAAACATTCCGGCCCCTTTTAAAAAATCAGATTGCTAAATTAAGCTAAAGCATTCACTAAGAGACATCTGAGTGTATTTGAAAATCAATTGAAACAGGAACAATATGCCATTTACTTTAACTATAAAGGCACAGGTGAGTCAAAGAAAAAGACTAGTGGAAGGGGAATGGCTTCAGGGAGGGCAAAGAGGAGTAATTTCTTTGGATTTAAAGTTACTATGGAAGGGAAGGTGGATCAGAGTCTAGATATGCTGAGAATCAAAAAAGAATTCCATATGTCATACTGAATAGCCAAGTCAAGTTAATATTGTGTTCAAACACTGGTGTGCTGCCTGTGTAAAACAACTAAAAATAGCCCGAGATAGGGAGGGCTAAAGTAGAGTTATCAAAGTCATGTTAAGAAGGGGCACAGGGAAGGGATAGGGGTGTTACATGACAAGCAAGTCTGTATGGGAAGGCTGAAGGTGGTGACAGGAGAAAGAAAAAGGTCAAACAAGAATGAAAGTGTGACCAACCAACATGTTGGCATGTACAAGAAAAGAAGAGTATGGAGTGTTAGGCTTAAGGAATAAAATAACCAGATTCATAATGCACTGAATGAAAAACTTTGAACAAGAGAGTGATTTCCCAGCCTGCATTAGAACCTCATCACCTTTCACTTGGATAAGAGCCTCCTCGCCAATCTTTGCTTCCAATCTTTGCTGTCTTCGTTCCATCTTCCATCTAGTTGACAAATAATCTTCCTAAAATAGAGACCAGATGATTTCATTCCCTTGCTCAGGATGTTTCACTGGCTCCCTATTGCTTCTAGGATAATATTACATACATAACTTTAGTATTTAA
Organism: Vombatus ursinus; assembly: GCF_900497805.2. Classification (NCBI taxonomy): domain Eukaryota; kingdom Metazoa; phylum Chordata; class Mammalia; order Diprotodontia; family Vombatidae; genus Vombatus; species Vombatus ursinus. The sequence goes on from NW_020954648.1 coordinate 7,205,975, forward strand.
AGCCTGCCACAATCTGACTTTAGACTTATCTGATATTTCTCATGACATATGACATGCATGACATAACATATATGGACTTTATATTTCAGCTGCACTGGCTTACTTGATGTTCCCTATGTGTAACTTTCCATCTCCCATTTCTGTGTGTTTACACAAGCTATCCTCTATGACCAAAATATTCTTCCTCTTCTCTTCCCCCTCACATAATTCCTAGCTCCTTTCAACTCAAATGCCACAAGCCAATTTGCCATTCTACCCCCTTCCCACAACCACCATCCAACTGGTAATGTTCTTCATTGTCTATTCCCTGAAGATGATTTGTATTAATTTCATATTTACTTTTTATTTTCTTATTTGAGTGCATGATGTATCTGTCTCATAGAATATAAGCTCCTTGAGGGCAGAAACTCTTTTGGATTGTTTGTTTTTACCTCTATATCTCCAGTATCTGCTATGGTGCTTTACACATAGTAGGACTTAATGAATGCTTGCTCAATTGATTTGAATTTTATGGCATTGTTTCAAAAGCCTGTAAAGGTACAGAAAGAGGAAGATGGATATGGGGTATATCCAAGCTTCAAATCAGCAGACAAAGGCCAGGTAATTTAAAAGCAGAACTCACAGTTGAAGAAGTAAGCAAAAATTATCTAGTGGTAAAAAGTGAAGACCCTTGTTTTGGGTCCAATGGCCTTGCTGCCAAATTCATAGGAATCTTAAGGCCTGGCTCTGGAAGGAACCTTAAAGATCACTTAGTCTGACTGTCTTATTTTGCAGGTGAGGAAAAGGAAGCCCAGAGAAGTTACGACATGACCAATATCATGGATCAGGGTCATATGTTCTGAATTTCTGAGGACAGACTTCCCAAGACAACCTTTGCCTTCTGTTTCAATGACCTACAGAAGAACGGTGAAATAGTTGTAATAATAATAATAATACAAAGATTATTAGCAGTGATCTCCTAGATAGGAGAGAGGGATGATATTAGACCCTGAAGGAGGGAGGGTTGATATTACTATATACTGAGGAGATTTTTGCAGGAATTCCACTGCAAAGACAATTGAGAGCAGCAGATGGGATGATTCATGAGGCACAGAGGTACACCATAAGGCAGCAGAAAATAGCCTACTATTTAGTGAACTTGAGAAATCCTGGAACATGCTCATGACGTTTGCCGTCACTTCCCAGGCTTGGGTTTGCAGGGCTAGCCCTTCAGATGCTATTTGTTTCCTCCTAGGCACTCTGCTGCCCATCTGAGGAGCTAGCATGAGATGAACAGGGCTACTTGGGAAAAGCTGCATAACTAATTAGTACATTTTCTATTAAAAAATGACCCTTTATTAAAATAAAGCATAATTAACAGATTGTGAATTATAATTAGCTGCACACATTTCAAGAAAATTTTAAAGCAAAACAATGAAATATGTAGGACCCTCTTAAATTAAAGTTTAAAGTCTAAGCTTGACCCTGGGACTTCTGATTTCTAGGCTTATGTTCTTTCTATTATGCTACAGCTAAATCTTAATGGATTAAATGATTTTCTTATCATTCTGGCTGGGAAATTAGAAATTATTCATTCATTAAATCATTAAATGTTTAATAGTGGGTTCAGTTACCAGTTTATTTTTTTTAATCTGGACCTGTGATTTTATTAGTGTGGGGAATACCCAGAATGAATTGTGCTCTTTTATTTTTACAGCTTCTAGATAATAGTCTTAAACAGTTATCTGTGGCACTGGGAGGTTGTGTCTTGTCCGTGGTCACACAGCCAGTGTGTGAACCCAGGTCTCCAAGATTGGCATTTTACCCCCGAAGGAGTACTTCATATTGTTTCTCTAGGGAATTATGAATTTTAATTCCAACAAGCATCTAAAGAAGAAACAGAAGCCACTCTCAAAAGGAATTATACTAATTATACTCCCTTTGGCTGGTGCCATGTTCAAAACCTAAGGCCTGCCAGGGGCTATGGCAACATAAGCTCCCTGATCCTGACTAAAACTTTCCCTTTGAGAATTTGGAAGGGTGGGAAGAAGTTTCAGCCAGGAGACAGGTCTTGTACTGTGAGCAAATATAGATTAGTGACTGGGAAATATAGATCATGAAATGGATAGGGGACACAATGTCCAGAGAGAAGCCAAGGTCTGTTGCTGGAGTTGTCAATCACAATGCTAAATGGGGTCAAAAACACTGTTAACATCCAAAGAGAAAGTTGGATCAAAGCAAAAACATAACTAATTCCAAGGGGTCCAAAAGAAAATAAGGTCTAGATTAGGGATTCAGTGATAATTTTGTAAGAAGGTTCTGAGTTAAACAAGAAGAAAACTAATCTTCTGTGTTTGATATTGTGTTGGTTCAAATGAATTTTTTGACTTAGTCATTCACAGCCAGGCTCCTACCCTGTAGCTTTCTCTGAATTTCCTTTCTTTTAAGACCTCCTATCATGAATGCTGTCTTATTGTCTCCCAAAGGGAAGCATTGGCTCAATAACAGACAAAAATTAGGAATCAGTAAAGGTGTCGAAGTAAAGGAGTCCAACTACAGATCAGACCCTGGTCTGATCCATAGCCAGATCCAAAGGAAGTAAAACAACTTTCTGAAAATAAGGAGACATTTAAGTGAGACTTGGCCTAGAGAATTCAAGGGAAAGGTTAGAAAAAATGTTTAAGTTGGTGATACATTAGAAGATTCATGAAAGGAACCATCAGGAAAACATAGCAACTGCTATGTGGAAATGAAGGTGGAAACCTTCACGGCACAACCAACCAGTCATCTGGGAATCAACCAGAAAACTCCAAAGCCAGGCTCCCTTAAAATTGATTCTCAATGAGGTGAGAGGAGACGTTGCAAGGTAAATAAAGCTGAGACACTAAGCAGTTTCAGTATCGAGGACTTAACTGCTGGTGCTATGTCCTTGTTCCCTTAGTTCTGATGCATCTCCAGTTGCTGACTGTCTTCCATACCATTTGAACGTCCTCCTCACTCTTTAGGCTCCTCATCTGCATGTGCTTTAGACATGCCAGGTAGCAAGACCTTCTGACATTCATGCAGTTTTGATTCGTGTTGCTCTCCTGGCCTCATCATTGCACCAGACTCTGATGTTTTGTTCATGCTCAGAAATACACACCCTGGACATCTTTGACTCAAACTGATGGAAACAAAAAAATTACAATCTGTTTTATACATGACTTTTAACAAGACAATAGAGTTGCAGAACTCACTGACTGGAGAAAAGTCTATAAAGTAACAGAGAATCTTAACTCAGGATTTTAGCTGGAGTCTAATAGCTACTTTATAGAAACTCTAAAATTTATATTGGGCAACAATGACAAATTTACGTAGTACTGTAAGACTTACTTAATTTTGCTTCATAACAATACTGTGATGTAAGTTGTTGTTTGTCCTTCACTCAGGATCATGACATCAGGGAAGTGATGCCATGACATGCAAATGAATTGGATTTAAGTGAGGGAGGGCTATGCAAAGTCACCAGCTTCACTCTCTCCTCTGGAGTTATCTGGGTCCGGAGGCAACATATAGATCCCGATGAATGGAGATGGCCCTGGATGCAGAGGGAGACCTTGGCCTTTTTAAGCTAAGATCTTTAACAGTTCTCAGTTTGACTGAGGCAATGCCCATTCAGTGATTAAGGCTAGGTAAGAAATGAAGTAGAGAATGGCCTCTTTTACTTAGTTAAAAAAAAAAAAAAGAAATCAATCAATCAATCTGGGAGGGGAAGCCCCTCAGAGTTTCTGGCCAAAACAGAAACAGTTGCTATTTACATTCACTCTGAGTCAATCAAGGCCTAAACAATGATCAAGTGAGGCTTGGCCTGGGATCTATTGTTGGCCAATCAATGAGAATCAGAGTGATTTGAGTTTAAGGCATGGTCCTTATGAAAAAAATCTAGCCCATAAACCCTAAAATATATTGTGAGGTTTCAGTGATCAAAATTTCTATTCCTGTAATGTAGGTAGTATTGTAATGAGGATGTTCAGTCATTTTTCAGTCACATCCAACTCTTCATGACCCCATACAGAGTTTTCTTGGCAGAGATACTGGAGTAGTTTGCCATTTCCATCTCCAGCTCATTTTATAGATGAGGAAACTGAAGCAAATAAGGTTAAGTGATTTGCCCAGGGTCACACAGCTAGTTAGTGTCTAGGCAGATTTGAACTCAGGAAGGTGAGTCTCCCTGACTCCAGGTCTGACACTCTGTCCACTGTACCAGCTACAATTGAGGAAACCAAATACTCAGAGCATCCAAAGCAGATGCCTATCCATCTGAACAACATTTGGGACCTTGAAAGCCTGTGCATAAGGCTTAAAAGTCTTCCCATTCCTTTGGATTTTTGTGGCTGGGTCCTTTTCTTTTATCATAGTCAGTTATGACCTCCATTGGGTCCTGTTCAATATTCCCCTTAATTTCTACTACCAAGGAAATTTTTTGTCTCAATTGCGATTAAGGGGATACATAGTTAAAGTTAATTTCCTAACCCATAATCTATAATTGTTGTCATGTGGTCTAAGGAAAGAAAAATCCATATATTAGCCAAATGACTCAAAGGCTTCTAAAAACTTCATATGTATTGATTTTGAAAGTGCTAAGGGCATTGCCACACAGTGCAAGGCCATTTCCATTGCCAACAAAATTTGGGTCAAGGACCTCCTAGTTTCTTAGCCTGTCATATAGTAGGTACCAGGCCAAGTCCCAAATAGTCATTGTTTGGGCTCTGATAGCTCCGAGTGAATGTAAAGTTTCTGTTTTAGCCAGAAACCTGAGGGTCTTCTCCACACACACACACACACACACACACACACACACACACACGTACATATACATACATATATACACATACATGTGTGTATGTTTGAACATATATATACACATTCACATATACACACATATAGATGTATGAATGCGTGCATACATACCTGCATGTTTATATACATACACATATATGCACATATACATATATATACACATATATGCATCTGTATATGTGCGTGTGTGTGTGTGTGTGTGTGTGTGTATTTACTAGATAAAAGAAGCCATTCTCTTCCTCATTTCTTACCTAGCCTTAATCACTGAGTGGATGTTGCCTCAGTCAGATTAAGACCTGGGAAAGACTTTAGCTTACAACGGTTAAGGTCTCCCACTGCATCTGTCTCCAGTCATCCTGATCTTTATCTTGCCACTGGACCCAAATGCTCAAGAGGAGAAAGTGATGCTGGTGACTCTGCACAGCCCTCCCTCACTTATATCCATTTCACTTGCAAGTCATAGCATCACCTTTCTAATGCCAGGGTCCTTTTTGAGGACAAAGGACAAACAACAACAAGCCTGTCACACAAATAGTCATTCTTATGGTTAGCATATTCCCGGTGCAATATAAATAACTCCATTTGAAAATCATTAAATCCCTAAAATTTTCAATAGTTCTTGGGTCTCCAGGTCTCCTCATTTATTTCTTTGCTATTTTGTTGAGTTAGAACATTTCTTTTTTTAATCTCTCAACCATTAAACTATTCAGTGTTCTCTCAAACCAGAGATTACTAACTGATATAGAGCCCCATCTTAACTGATACCTCAAGGTCCCATCCAAGGTCCCCACACACACACATGCACATACACAGATGCATACATGTGTGTATATATGTATATGTGCATATATATGTATGCATATAGACATGCAGGCATGTATGCATGCATACATACATCTATATGTGTATAAATGTAAATGTGTATATGTATGTGCAAACATATACATATATACATGTGTATATACATATATACACATACATATATGTATGTAAGTATGTGTGTATGTGTGTGTGTGTATATATATATATATGAGGAGAAGATCCTCAGGGTTTCTGGCTAAAACAGAAACTTTACATTCACTCTGAGCTATCAGAGCCCAAACAATGACTATTTGGGACTTGGCCTGGGGCCTATTGTTGTGTGACAGGCTAAGAAACTAGGAGGTCCTCGACCCAAATTTTGATGTCAATGGAAATGACCTTGCACTGTGTGGCAATGACCTTAGCACTTTCAAAATCAATACACATGAAGTTTTTAGTCTAGGTCTAGTCTAGGTCACTGAGGTCCCATCTCATCTAGGTCCCTGAGTCTGAGTATAAACATTCCTGGGACATGTTTCAATTTTCTTAAATCCAGACAACTAGAATGGGAAGACATTCAAGGAACTGATATTCACAATAACACAATCACAGAATCTGAGAATCAGAAGGGATCTAACTGACCATATAGTCCAACCTAAACACAATAGTAATCAGCACTGTAAGACACTAAAAAAGTGATTCTCCAGCCTATGCTTAAAGACCTACCAGGAGGGAGAACCTTTCAAGGCAGGTCCTTTCATTTCTGGACAGCTCTATTCTTCAGGGTGTTTTCAATGCAATTCAATAAACCAAGGCATTATCCTATGCATTTGTCCTAATCGATATTTGGCCACTGGACCCAGATGGCTCTGGGGGAGAAAGTGAGGCTGGTGACTTTGCACAGCCCTCCTTCATTCAAATCAAATTCAATTGCAAGTCATATCATCATCTCCCCGATGTCATGTTCCTCTTTGAGAACCTAAGGACAAACCACACACAATTTGTCAGGATGTTTTCAGTGCAACTCAATAAATACTTAGTAAGCACTTATTATAAACAAGGGATTATCCTATGCATTAAGTAAAAAATAATCCCTGCCCTCAAGGAGCTTATTTTATTCTGGAGGGCTACAACATGAACATAAGCCAACAAGTTAACAAACATTTCTTAAGCACCTACTGTGTACCCAGCATTGGGAATACTAATAAATGGGGGGGGGGGAACAGTCTGTGCTTTCTAGAAGTTAATAGTCTAATGGGGGAGACAACATGCAAAAACTATATAAACAAACAAGTTAATACAGAATGATTTCAAGAGGAAGAGAGTCCTAATAACTGAGGAAATCAGGGAAGGTTTCATGAAACAGGTAGTACCTTGGATGTTCTTTGAAGGATTATATAAGATGAGAATGAAGAAGGAATGCATTTTGACAAGGAGAATCACTTGTACAAGGCACATAAGCAAGATATGGAATGGTATATTTGGATTGCCCGAAGGATAATGTCATGAATTTTATTTGGTAAAAAAAAAAGTCACCTGTTTCCCATATGAGTTGCCCTGTTCACAAGAAAGAATGGAATCATAGAGTAGAATTTGAATGTTATAAAGGACTTTGGAGTGTATATACTTCCTGGTTTATTTGTTTTTTTTTCTAATTTGCTCTAGGTTTATGTACAAAAGATTAGGAATCCATTGGGAGATCATAAGTTTGGAACCAAAAGGGACCTTGGAGGTCATCTAGTCCAACACACTACTTTTGTAGATATGGATATTGAACCACAAATAGATTAAATGATTTGCCAGTTGTCACATGGAAAAGTAAGTGGGAATAGAGAGGCTAGTAGCAATTAAGAGAGAAAAATCAATGAAGCGACTTACAGATTGGAAAAGAAAATGTACAATTTAGGTCCTATTGGAAAACCTGGAAACTAGCTATACTGCTTGCATCAAAGGTTTTCTCCTGATGCATAGTGTATATTTTGGAAACTTCTCATTTCCTTGAATCATTTTACCCTTACTACTTGGGTAATGTAAAAAGGTTATTGTCTCACAGTCTACTAAGGACAATTGCCAACTGCCTTTATAAACCTACAGTCCCATAATGCTCAAAACATAAACAATTTCATTTACCTATAAATGAAAAAAAGTTTCACATCTGTGCCCACAGAAAATATCAATAATCTCTAGTAAGCAAACTTCCCCCTAAAGATCTATATAGTCTCCATGACTTATGGCATGGTTCTGTTTGGACTCCAGTCAGGAATAATCAAGGTCTGATATCCTACACTGTTGCTCTCTATGATCCATCTGTATGTCCAGCATGACTTACTTCAGTTACTATCACATCTCACCTCTTTTTAACAGGCATTTCTATTTGCTACTCTTCTGTGGTGTTCTCAATCATTGTCTTTCTCTACATTTCCACTGAAGTTCTATTCAACAGTCAGCAGGTGGGGGTCATTTTATCTCTATCACTGTTTTCTATAGCCTCTGATTCCTACCATTCAGTTTTCATTCTATTCTCCTGTGCTCCGAGCTCTGGTCTTTGTCCTCTACATTTTGGCAGTTCAGCTTTTCTCCAGGTAATGGGACTAGTCACCTTCTCCCTCTGCCTCTAAGCTCTTAATCATTATTCTCCCTCACTCCCTTCTCCATTTTCTTCCCTCCACACTTAAGTAATATGAATACCATGCTGGCCCAATGGGACTGAGTACCCTATTCCATTAAGGGACATCACTTGTGGTTTCACATAGACCAGGTTCATCTTTGGGGGAACTTGGCCACTAAAAAGAAGAACCATACTTTTTCTCATTGACTCTGGCCCATGACACCCCTATCCTAGAAAAGTACTGTGAGAATGATTACTCAAACAAGGCACAGACTGGCTCATGTTTAGGGAGAGGACTGGAGAAGATAAATTCTTCAAGCAAAATGCTGCCCAATTTTTTTTTTTTGAAAATGAAGAACAATAGTTCCCCCAAACCATACAGCACTAAACCTGATGCTGATCATTGGGAAATATCTACAGGGTGACCCAAAAGTCTTAGTGCAAAAAGTTGTAGTTAAAACTTGTAGTTTAAACTGGTAACTTTTATAGTTCCAAACTACACTATCAAATTAACCACATTCTGGGGGAGGGAGGTGTTTTTGGTTTGGTTTGTGGTTTTTTGCTACTTACTAAACTAGTAAATTATGGTAACATGGAGGGCCCAATGCACCACTGAGTTCCGCTATGTAAGCTCACAGAACTGTAGGGAACTCATTTTAATAGTTACTAGTGCTGAATGACTCCAACTGGTACCTTAAATACTAAACCTATGCTCTTTCTCCCCTACCGAAAGGCAACTGTTCCTGCACTATCCATGAGTTACTCCTGCTCCTATAAGCAGGATCCATTGCAAAAACTCTTTTCCTACTTCTATAAAGGGTAATATCATACTACCAGTCATCCAACTTTACAACCTGGAATCATCCTCAACTTTTCTCTATTTTTCATCCCCTTCATTCACACAATCAATTACACAATCTTGCCCACTCTATGCCCACAGGAACTCTCACATCTGTTTCCTTCTCTTCATTCACAAAGTTAACAGCTGAGGCCCCCATCGTCTCTCACTCTCATCTCTCACAGGGTTATGATAATAGCCTCCTAACTGATTGTCCTCCTTCCACTCTCTTGCCACTCTGATTCATTCCCTACATAGCTGCTAAATTAATATTACCAAAGCAAAATTATGATGATGTCACTCACCTCCTTACCACTTTTAGGCTGAAATTCAACAGGCCTGACATTTAGAGCCCTTCCCAATCTGGCTCTAGTCAACTTTTCTATAACTCCCCTTTATGCATTCTATATTCCAACCCAGCTGGCCTCCTTACTGTTGTTTATGCATCAAATTCCAACTCCCATCTCTGTGTCTTTGCACCAGGAAATCTTCCATGTCTAGAATGCACTTCCTCTTTACCTCTACCTCTTAGATGTCCTTAAAGATCAGCAGGTGTCACTTCACATATGAAAATTTCCCTGATTCAGCCAGGCACTTCATCAATTTTTTTTTGTATTTTATTTGTATATGTCTTGTATTTACTTACTTATGTACATATTTGTTGTGATAGAATGAAAGCTCCCTGAGGGCAGAGACCAGTTTGTTTTATGGACTTTGCATTCCTACCATTTATTCCAGAGGCAAAGTAGGTGCTTAAATTGATTGATTTAGATAGTGTACACTAATGTTGGAGAACAGATTTCCCTGGCTCATATTATCATATTTTCTATCAATTCATTGCTAAGAAGAGGGCATCCACAGAGCTCTTATCCTTAGACATGTTCTTTTCAACATACTTATTAATGAGTTGATAAAACCATATTTGTCAAGTTCATCAAATTTTGGTGAGAATAAAATCCAGGAAGGCTAGTTCAGATTTCACGTTATAAAATCAGGGTTCAACAAGGTTGCAGCACACTGGAACAAAGGTCAAGTGTAACAAGATAAAATTTAATAAGGAACAAACACAGCGTCCTGCATTTGTTTTTAAAATATCAGAAACTCAATAAGGGACCGTTGGAACTTTCTGTGCAAGAGAGATGTGAAGAGATAGCAGTTGGTATAGAAAAAATAAAAATACACAAACAAATACAGCTTGGATTTTCAGCTGATTGCAAATTCAACTTATGAGTCAACTGGTCATGGCAGTAACTAAAAGAGCTAATGTAGTCGAAGGTTACGTTATTAAATTAAAGTGTCCACAACCAAAGAAATAATAGTTCTGCCGTTTTTACTCCTTGTCAGACCACACCTAGAGTTTTATGTTCAGTTCTGGGCACTACAGTTTAGGAGAGGTATCAAGAAGCTAAAAACACAGAGGAAACATAGTGTAATGAGACCACTAAATTGTGAGTCAGAGAACATTCTGGGTCTGAGTATACTATCTGTTTGATGGGGGGGCAAGTCACATATCCTCTCTGGGTCTCAATCTTCTCAACAGCTAAATGATCTGATTTGACTAAGTCATTTCTAATTTCTCCTCTAGAACTAATCTAGAACTAGAAATGTTTAGCCTGGGAAAGGGGAAGGAGGGAATAAACATTTTTATATAGCATCTACTATGTGCTAGTCACTATGTTAAATCTTTACAAAGAGAAATAAACTTTTGTAGAAATATGATATCTATTTTCAAATGTTAAAAGGAATACTCTTCACACAGGTGGAGTTAGCTTTATTCCACATAGTTACAAAACACAGAACTAGGACCAATAAATAAATTAAAGGATGAGTGGTTTCAATTCAATACATGCAACTTGTTAGCATGTAAAACAGCCCGAATACCTGTAGAAGCTTGGCTAATTAACTCACTTTACCTTGTTGGAGCACAATTGCTTCATATGTAAGATGAGATTAGAACAGTTGCTTTGTTTTTTTTTTAACTTTTTTATTAATTTATTTTGATTTATCAATAATCACTTCCATATGCTTTTGAGTTTAAAATTTTTCTCCCCTTCCACCCCACCACCCTCCCCAAGATGGCACATAATCTGATATAGGCTATACATTTACATTCATATTAAACATATTTTCACATTAGTGATGTTGTAAGTAGAAATTAAAACCAATAGGAGGAACCATCAGAAAGAGGAAACAAAACTCAACAGAAGAGAAAAAAAATAACAATTCGGCTTCCATGGTTCTTTGTTTGAGTGTGGATAGCATTTTCCATCACAAGGCCTCTGGAGATGTCTTAGATCCTTGTATTGCCAGGAAGGGTTAAGTTTATCAATATTAGTCATCACACAACGTGGCTGTTATTGTGTACAACGTTCTCTTGGTTCTGCTCACTTCACTCAGCATCAGACCATACAAGTCTTTCCAGATTTTTCTTAAGTCAGCCTGTTCATTATTTCTTATAGCACAATAGTATTCCATCACATTCATATACCACAACTTCCTCAGCCATTCCCCAATTGATGGGCATCCTCTCAATTTCCAATTCTTTGCCAACACAGAAAGAGCTGCTATGAATATTTTTGTATATGTAGGTCCTTTTCCCATCTGTGTGATCTCTTTGGGATATAGCCCTAGAATAGCCCCAGCTATTGCTGGGTCAAAGTGTATGCACATTTTTATAGCCCTTTGGGCATAGCTCCAAATTGCTCTTCAAAATGGTTGGATCATTTCACAACTCCACCAACAAAGCATAAGTGTTCCAATTTTCCCACATCTTCTCCAACATTTATCATTTTCCTGTTTTGTCATGTTGGCCATTCTGATGGGTGTGATGTGGTACCTCAGAGTTGTTTTGATTTGCATTTCTCTAATCAATAGTGATTTAGAGCAATTTTTCATATGACTATAGATGGCTTTAATTTCTTCATCTGTGAACTGTCTGTTCATATCCTTTGACCACTTATCAACTGAGGAATGGCTTGTATTCTTATAAATTTGATTTAATTCTCTATATATTTTAGAAATGAGGCCCTTATCAGAGAGATTGGTTGTAAAAATTCTTTCCCAATTTTCTACCTTCCTTCTAATCTTAGTTGCATTGGCTTTGTTTGTGCCAAAACTTTTCAATTTAATGTAATCAAAATTATCTATTTTGTTTTTCATAATGTTCTCTATCTCCTGTTTGGTCATGAACTCTTCTGCTCTCCATAGATCTGACAGGAAAACTATTGCTTGCTCTCTCAGTTTGCTTATAGTATCAGCCTTTATAACTAAATCATGTACCCATTTTGACTTTATTTTGGTATATGGTGTGAGATTTTGGTCTATGCCTAGTTTCTGCCATACTCTTTTCCAGTTTTCCCAGCAGTTTTTTTCAAAGAGTGGGTTCTTATTCCAGAAGCTGGGGTCTTTGGGTTTATCAAATAATAGATTACTATGGTCATTGACCACTGTGTCTTGCATACTTAACCTATTCCACTGATTCACCACTCTATTGCTTAGCGAGTACCAAGCGGTTTTGATGATTGCTGCTTTATAATACAATTTAAGATCTGGAATGGCTCGGCCACCTTCCCCTGCATTTCTTTTCATTAGTTCTCTTGATATTCTGGACCTTTTGTTATTCCAAATGAATCTTATTATTTTTTCTAACTCTATAAAATAATTTTTGGTAGTTTGATTGGTATGGCACTGAATAAGTAAATTAGCTTGGGTAGAATTGCCATTTTTATTATATTAGCTCGGCCTACCCATGAGCTGCTGATGTTTTTCCAAGTATTTAGATTTGATTTTATTTGCGTGAAAAGTGTTTTGTAATTGTGTTCATAGAGTTCCTGGGTTTGTTTCGGGAGGTAGACTCCTAAATATTTTATAATGTCTGCAGTAAGTTTAAATGGAATTTCTCTTTCTATCTCTTGCTGTTGGGCTTTGTTGGTAATATATAGAAATGCCAACGATTTATGTGGGTTTATTTTATAAGCTGCAACTTTGCTAAAGTTGTTTATTATTTCAAGTAGTTTTTTACTTGATTCTCTGGGATTCTCTAAGTATAACATCATGTCATCTGCAAAGAGTGATAGCTTTGCTTCTTCTTTGCCTATTCTAATGCCTTCAATGTCTTTTTCTTCTCTTATTGCTAAAGCTAACGTTTCCAGTACGATGTTGAATAACAGTGGTGATAATGGACATCCTTGTTTCACCCCCGATCGTATTGGAAATGCCGCTAGCTTGTCCCCATTACATATTATGCTTGCTGAAGGTTGTAGATAGATGCTATTTATTATTTTAAGGAAGACTCCATTTATACCTATGCTCTCTAGTGTTTTTAATAGGAATGGGTGTTATATTTTGTCAAAAGCTTTTTCTGCATCTGTTGAGATGATCATGTGGTTTCTGTTAGTTTGGGTGTTGATATGATGGATTATGCTGATAGTTTTCCTTATATTAAACCAGCCCTGCATTCCTGGTATAAATCCTACCTGGTCATAGTGTATTATTCATGTGATAAGTTGCTGTAATCTATTTTCTAATATTTTGTTTAAAACTTTTGCATCTATATTCATTAGAGAAATTGGTCTATAATTTTCTTTCTCTGTTTTGACTCTTCCTGGTTTAGGTATCAGCACCATATTTGTATCATAAAAAGAATTTGGTAAGATTCCTTCTTTACCTGTTTTACCAAGTAGTTTATATAGTATTGGAATTCATTGTTCTTTAAATGTTTGATAGAATTCGCATGTAAATCCATCTGGCCCTGGAGAGTTTTTCCTAGGGAGTTCATCAATGACTTGTTCAATTTCTTTTTCTGAGATGGGGTTATTTAAGTGTTTTACTTCCTCTTCGGTTAATCTGGGCAATTTATATTTTTGTAAATATATATCCATTTCACTAAGATTGTCAAATTTGTTGGCATATAGTTGGGCAAAATAATTCCTAATTGTTGTTTTAATTTCCTCTTCCTTGGTGGTAGTTTCACCCTTTTCATTTTTGATACTAGTAATTTGGTTTTCTTCTTTCTTTTTTTTTAATTAGAAGAACAGTTGCTTTCTAAGACCCCTTGTATCTCCCATATTTATGATCTAAATAAGGAAGCAGCTTTTAGTACTAAAGATGGGAGAAACACTCTACCAAATGGATAGGTCCGGCAGCTTCTATGCCTAATGAGGGGGCTTGAAACTCTAACACACCTGACCTCAAATCTCAATACGTCCAGTTTTGAATCCTGTCTCTGAAGTGGTATAAAAAAGGCAAAAAAAACCCCTGAATTTCTTAGGTAGCATGAAAAAATATAAAGCATTGACCATGGAATAAGAGGCCCTTGGTTCATATCCTATCTCTAACACTTACTGCCTAGGTGATCTTGGTTAAATCACATACCCTTCCGTCTCACTTTCTTCATCTGTAAAATGAAGGAGTTGAATTCTACAACTCCTGGGATCCCTTCTAGTCCTAGATCTATGAGCCTATAATCACAGAGTTGTCCAAAATTAAATGGGCTATTTTATTAGGTAGTAAATTCCTCATCACTGGAAGTGTTCAAGCATAAACTAGATGACCATCTGTTAGAGATGTTGTAGAAGGGATTTCTAAGAGTAAGAAATTGGACTAGACAAGCTCAAAGTTTTTTTCCAAACTATAGTTTTAAATTTTTTGTCATCAAACTTCCTGTTTTATTTGAATATACATATGACTCTCTTTTTATATTCTATCTTCATAATTTGTTGCTTGTATGACATCACCAATTTAGGATTTTTAAAGCATGAATGAAGATTTGTTTCTAAACATGCTTAGAATAGGCTTGGTAGACTATTCTCCAAAAAACCATGGTGTAGCCCTCTTGCCCCTGTCATGTCACTCTAAATTGTCCTCATAGATTTACAGATTTAGAGCTAGAAAAGACATTAGAGATTATCTACTCCAAACTTCTCATTGTAAGGATATGAAAAAGCCCTCATTTTATGGAAACAATTTAGGGGGATAACAATAGTTACACTTGAATTCTGTGCTTTTATTTCTTCTAAAGATTCCCTGTGAAACTCCAGAGAAGGAAACATGGATTGTCCAGAAAGAATAACTGTGGACTTACTAGTTCTTTTCTGGCTTCTGTGACCTCTACAGCGTTTAATTGATTGGAGGCAGAAATGGGAAAGCTAGTTGGGTAGCCTCAACAACCCAGGTATCTTTACAGGACAGATGTGCATTGATTACTGTATTTGACTCTCTACTGCTATGTCCAGAAAGTTATAGACATACCTAAACTTTATGTTAATTTCAATTTACTCTTATAAGTCTTTTATGTGTTTTTTTGGGGAGGGCTAGGCAATGGGGTTAAGTGGCTTGCCCAGAGTCCCAAAGCTATTAACTGTCAAGTGTCTGAGGCCAAATTTAAACTCAGGTCCTCCTGACTCCAGGGCTGGTGCTCTATCCACTGCATCACCTAGCTGCCCTTCTTGTAAGTCTGTTAAAACAGGTATTATATTTTCCTTCTTAAATAATAACTTAGTTATGATTAGATTGTCTAACTTTGTAAACAGGGTCATATTGAGTTGAACAGTGGGTTCAGAAATACAAAAACAGAAATTACTAAAAGGTCATTAATTAACATCAAAGAAAATAACATATTTTCTATAGTTGAGAAAAGTATTTTCACTTGAAATGTTCTTATATTCATAAAATTGTGATTTGTCAAATTATCTGTTCACTTTTTGCTTTATATAGTAGAAAGAATTCTGAATTTGGAAGCAGGAGAACAGAGTTGAATTAAGGGTCCAAAAATTATGACCTCTGAGAACTTGGGCAAGTCATTTAACCCCTCTGAGACTCAATTTTCTTACATGTAAAATAAATCTAACAATGTTTACATCCTTAAATATTTTTGAAAGGAAAATATTGTATACTACCTAAAATACTATGTCAAAAATGTTTTGCATAAGTGTACATGTATAACATATATAAGATTGCTTACTGTTTCAGGAGGACAGAGAGGAAAAAGAGAGGACAAAATTTGGAACTCAAAACTAAAAAAAAGAATGTTAAAAATTGTTTTTACATGTAATTAGGAAAAAAAAAATATTATTTTAAAATACTGTTAGCAATGCAAGGACTTAAGACAACTCCAAAGGACTCATGATGTAAAATACTGTCTACATCCAGGAAAAAAACTATGGAGTCTGAATGTAGATTGAAGCATATTATTTGCTCCCTCCTTCTCTCTCTCTCTCTCTCTCTCTCACTCTCTCTCTCTCTCTCTTTCTCTCTCTCTCTCTCTCTCTCTCTCTCTCTCTGTCTCTGTCTGTCTCTCTCTCTCTGTCTCTCTCTTTTGTTTCTTCTTTCTTGTGGTTTCTCTCATTGATTCTAATTCTTCTTTACAACATGAGTAATGTGAAAATAGGTTTAATATGAATGTGTATGTTGAGCCTATATCAATTTACAAGCTATCTTTGGTGGGGGGGTGGGGAGAGATGAAGAGAAAATTTGGAACTCAAAGTCTTATGGAAGTGAATGTTGAAAACTAAAAATAAATAAGTTTATTATTAAAAATAAAATAAAATAAAAAATACCATGTCAAAAAATTCCAGAATCAGAAGGTACCTCTAAAGCCATCTGCTCTTACCAGTAGCTGTTAAACAAGGTTCCCAGAGAGCAGACAATAGAATCATTGAACATTTGAACACTGATATCAGGCATCAAGAGGATAACTGTAGCAGTAGTTAGGATGTCTTACCCAATCACCACAATATGAGGCATTCAGGCTGATTCAAAATACAATAATGTTAAATTTATACCAGAGCAAAAACATTGTGCAACAGAACATACACACTGTCACAGAGCCCTCAGAGGAAAATAGACTAACAAGCTTAAATTGTAGCAAGCGGGATCAAGGCCAGATACAGTCACACTAAAGGTTTTACAGCAGTTATGTTAAAGGATGCACCAACATTTAAGTAAACTATTTGCTATCTATAGTTTTGCTTTAACACTAGAAAGACCAAGCACATCAAATGATACAAAAATGTACTTAGTCTTCTGAGGTATTCTTAAATTCTAGTTCATCTTTAAAAGACACATTTTAAATTTGAGTAGTGATTAACTATGTTATTATAGGTTCCCATAGAATCATAGATTTTAGAATTAAAAGGATTCTTGGACCATAAAGACAGCATCACGGCCTACATTTAAACTTAGGTATGCCAGTTATAAGTCTGGTACTCTTTGAACTGCACCACATTGATCTTCTGCTCTTCGTTTAGGGTAGAGATTCTTAATGTTGGGTCCACAAATTCCTAAGGGTTAGATGGGCAGATTTCAGGGGCCCCAAGTATTTGGAAGCAAAAAAATTACATTATTTTCACCATCCTCTACCTGATATTTATTTCTCTGATATTTCTTTCAATTATTTAAAAATATTATTGGGGGGGGTGGAGGCGGAGCCAAGATAGTAAAGTAAAGGCAGGGACTTGCCTAAGCTTTCCACCAAACCCCTCCAAATCCCTTTAAAAATGACTCTAAACAAATTCTAGAGCAGCAGAACCCACAAAAAGACAGAGTAAAACAAATTTCCAGCCCAAGACAATCTGGAAGGACAACAGAAAAGGTCTGTTGCACCAGGCTGAGACAAGAGTGCAGTCCAGCACAGGCCATGCCAGCACAGACTGGGTCCCAGCAAACCCGGAGCAGGCCTCCAGGGACTGAATCACTGGCAACAGTGGCAGTTTCCAGACTTTTCAGCCCACAGACACCAAAGACAATTTAGAAGATCAACAGTAAAGGTCTGTTGGACCTGGGTGAGAGAGAAGTGCAACTAAGCACAAGCAATGCCAGCACAGTCCCAGACCTAGCAAACCGGGATCAAGCCTTGGAAGTGACTGAATCATCAGTGGCAGTGGCTGCTTGTGGAGCTTTCAGCCCACAGATGGTAAGGGGATCGAACAACTGCTCAGAAGGACACTACAAGAGTCTATTTGCTAGCACTGAGGCAGGACTCCATTGCTTTGCCCATGCTTGGATCTAGGTCACAGTCCTGGGTGGCAGTCCTGGGGCAAGGAGAAGCACTAGTATAGCAGCGCTTGTGGCAGCAGTGCAAAAGGGATCCTCCTCACAGTTCCAGGGCAGAAAAGAGTGCTTGTGGGCACTCATAGACCAGAGCACAGACCAGGAGAGGAGTAAACACCTCTCCTTAGATCATACCACCTTGGAAAAACTGATAACTTACAGGTGCCTAGAAGTATGTCTGAAAACAGCTATACAAAACCCCTGAAGTTTGGAACAGTGCAACCTCCACCCTGGAAGCACAGCCCTACCTTAGCAAAGAGTTAAAAAGTCAAGTAACAGACTGAGAAAATGAGCAAACAATGGGAAAAAAAAACCCTCTAACTATAGAAAAATTTGGTGACAGGGAAGATCAAAACATACAACCAGAAGAAGACAACAAAGTCAAAGCTTCTACATCCAAATCCCTTAAGAAAAATATGAATTAAGTGGCAACTAGGTGGTGTAGTGGACAGAGCACCAACCCTGGAGTCAGTAAGACCTGAGTTCAAATCCAGCCTCAAACACTTGACACTTAATAGCTGTGTGATCCTGGGCAAGTCACTTAACTCCATTGCCTAGGAAAAAAAGAAAGAAAGAAAGAAAGAAAAATATGAATTGGTCTCAGGCCATAGAAGAACTCAAAAAGGATTTTGAAAATCAAGTAAGAGAAATAAAGGAAAAATTGGAGAGAGAAATGAGTAATGCAAGAAAATCATGAAAAACAAGTCAGCACTTGGTAAAGGAGACCCCCCCAAAAAATTGAAGAAAATAACACTTTGAAAAATATACTAGACCAAATGGCAAAGAGGTCTAAAAAACCAATGAGGAGAAGAATGCCTTAAAAAGCAGAATTTGTCAAATGGAAAAGGAGGTCCCAAAGCTCACTGAAGAAAATAATTCCTTAAAAATTAGAATGGAGCAAATGGAAGCTAATGACTTCATGAGAAATGAAGAAATCATAAAACAAATCCAAAAGAAAGAAAAAAAATAGAAGACAATGTGAACTATCTCATTGGAAAAACAACTGACCTGGAAAATAAATCCAGAAGACATCATTTTAAATTTATTGGACTACCTGCAATCCATTATCAAAAAAAGAGCCTAGGCATCATCTTTCAAGAAATTATCAAGGAAGACTGCCCTGATATTCTCAAACCAGGGGGTAAAATAGAAATTAAAAGAATCCACTGATCACCCCCTGAAGGAGATCCCAAAATGAAAACTCCCAGGAATATTATAGCCAAATTCCAGAGTTCCCAGCTCAAGGAGAAAATAAGGCAAGAAGCCAGAAAGAAACAATTCAAGTATTGTGGAGTCACAATCAGCATAACGCAAGATTTAGAAGCTTGTACATTAAAGGATCAGAGGGATTGGAATATGACATTCTAGAGGTCAAAGGAGCTAGGATTACAACCAAGAATCACCTACCCAGCAAAACTGAGTATAATCTTTCAGGGAAAAAAAAATTGACATTCAATGAGATAGAGGAATTTTATGCATTCTTGAGAAAAGACCAGAGCCAAATAGAAAATTTGACTTTCAATACAAAATTCAAAAGAAGTATGAAAAGGTAGATAGGAAAGAGAAATTATAAGGGACTTATTAAAGTTAAACTGTTTACATTCCTACATGGAAAGATGATATTTCTAACTCATAAGACCTTTCTCACTATTAGGGTAGTTAAAAGGATTATATATAGACAGAGGGCACAGGTGTGAGCTGAATATGAAGGGATATTATCTAAAAAATAAAATTAAAGTGAGAGAGGAATGTACAGGGAGAAAGAAAAAGGGAAAGGTAGAATGGGGTAAATTATCTCACATAAAAGAGGCAAGAAAAAAGCTTTTACAGTGGAGGGGAAGAGGGGGAAGGTGAGAGGGAGTGAGCGAACCTTACTCTCATCAGAATTGGCTCAAAGAGGGAATAACATTCACATTCAACTGGGTATAGAAATCTATGTTACCTTACAGGAAAATGGGGGGGGGGGTGAGGATAAAATAGGAAGTGAGGGAAGGGAGGGCAGATTGGGGGAGGGTTAGTCAAAAGGAAAACACTTTTGAGGAAGGACAGGGTGAAAGGAGAGAGAGAAAGTGGAATGAACAAGGGGCAGGATAGGATGGAGGGAAATATAGCTATTCTTTCACAACATGACTATTAGGGAAGTGTTTTGTGTGACTACACATGTATAACCTATATTGAATTGCTTGATTTCTCAAAGGGGTGGAGGGAAGGAAGGAAGAGAATTTGGAACCCAAAGTTTTAAAAATGAATGTTAAAATTATTTCTACATGTAACTTGGGAAAAATTAAATACTAAATAAAAATTAAAAAAAAACATTATTCTGAGAAAAGGTCTGTGAATTTTTCCAGACTGTCAAAGGTGAGTATGACACAAAAAAATTAAGAATCTCTGCTTTGGGAGATGATTCAATAAAGAGAATCTTATTGGTTGTCATGATGCCTCTGAATTAATGACCCTAAAAAGTTGTTAGACTTAGAAACATATCATTGAGAGAGTGGAAAAGATCTTTCAGCCTACAAACAGGCAAAAGTGGAATTGGCCACAAGAGATTAAGAATACTTGGAATGGAGTCTGAGAACCTGGGATTAAGTCCTGGCCCTAGTAATCATTATCTGTGTAAACTTGGATATGTCCCTCAGTCTCTCTGGGAATCTGCTTCCTCTTCTATAAAATGAATGGGTTGGGCTAGATGATCTCCCATGGTCCTTCCAGCTTTGAATCCTATGATTTTTAGGATTAGACCCCATAGTTCAAATATCCCAGTATCCTTCTTTCTGATAAAGGCACCAAAGGATATGTTGGGGTCAGGCAGTATTATCCCTGACATGAATTTCAAAGGTTGGGGATATAGTCTTAAATGCCCTCGATTCCCTTCATAACACATCCAGAAATCTGTCATTTGGAATTTATACAATTTTCTTTTGAAGCTGTTTGCATGTTCACAATGAATTTCACCTTCAAAGGTAATAAGGTCCATTAATTTAATACCTGTTTTGGAAAGTAGTATTTCCTATCCTATCTCTGCAACCTTCATCCTGATTGGTAGGGAACACAATGTAAATATTTACAAACTATACCATTACGAGGGCAGATCTTTCTAAATGTTCTGATGACTATGAAAATATATGAATTTAAGAACTTTCAAGCTGCTCTCCTGGATTTTATAACTTATTCATAGCTGAGGTATGGCTGCCACTAAATCAAAAATTTTCAATATATTGAAGAGCCATTTATAGAACAATTTCCTTGCCTTTGGAAACATTATGGAGCTATTCCAGGGCAGGGAGGCTGCAATTTTGAGGGATGCTGATAAAAATGGGTTTTTATTATCTAGCACAGTATCTGTAACTAGTAGGCACTTTGTAAATATCTGTTGACTCATAAAAATAATAGTGAAAACAGTGGTGATATGTACAGAGTCCTTCAGGATTCTTTCTAAGATTCTGCCAGCATCACTATCAATGCTTTTTCTGCCACTGAACTATGACTTTATTTTACACACAATTCTAAATCAATGGACCTGAAGATGGCACCTCACCATATATTCAGTGAACTTGTGAATTTGTTAAAAGAATTTTTCTTATTGCTAAGAGGTTTTTGTTTATCATTTAGATTATCAATGTGTTTTGTTTTTATATCATCTTAAATACCAAAATAGCTCCTCCCCTTTCCCTTCCTAGGGCATTGTAACTTAAAAAAAAGAAAGAAAGAAAAGGCAGTTCAGCAAACTAAACAATTTATCAACCCCATCTGATAGATTGTTTTATGCAAGCGTCCACAACCAGAGTTCCCCAACCTCTATAAAGGAGGAAGACAGGTGTTTTTTCCTCTTCTCTTTGGGTAATAGCTTCTTAATCATAATTACACAACATTCAATTTCATTTGTTCTTCTCTTTTGTTAAATTGTTACCATTTTCTTGGTTCTGTTTATTTCATTTTGTGTCAAGATCATATATCTTCCATGAATTTTTCATAATTCATAATTTCTCAAAGTAAAATAAAAGTGCATTATATTCATGTTTAGTCTTTCCCCAATCAATAAGCATTGACTTTTTTGTAGTTCTTTGCTGCTATAAAAATTTATACTTTGAATATTTTGATATATGTGGGCCCTTTCTTTCTGTCTTCAACCTCTTAGGCTATATGACAAAAAAAACTGAAGGTACCTAGGTCCAAAGGTATGAGACGTTTTAGGCACTTTGCTAAGATGCTTTTTTCATTTACTTTTAGGCTGAGCATTGTTCTAATGATTGAGGTTGCTGGAAGTCCTACATGTCAATAATTGAGATATTACTATATTTGACCTCTTCTTTTCAGAATTTGTGTGTTCTCTCCTAATATGTAAACTCACCAGAGGAAAGCGGGCTTGCTAATCAAAACATAAGTCCTATTTCTACAGATACTGGAATTCTTGATTCTAAGAAAATCCTCATTTAGAGAGGAACAATTTTGATTGGTTGGTTCCGTTTCATTTTCATTTAATCACCTTTTCTTTTTCTAAATATTTTACTAATAGAAATATGTACAGTTTTACTGGATTAATGTGCTTTAGAAGAGTCCAAGATTTTGAAAGTAAGACTTTGCTTAAACCAGGAGGGAGTCTTGAAAACTATCTAGTTCAACACCTTATTTTTACAGATTACAAAAAAAAACTAATCAATTAATTCCCAGGGAGGTTAATAACTTACCCAAGGTCACACCCAAGTGGCAGAAACTGAACTATGAAGATAGGTCCTCTGACTCCAAATCCAATACTCTTTCTGCTATAGCACACTATGTTTTGAAAGAACCAAGGAAAAGAAAAACACATATAAGAAAATGTTGCTGAAAATGTTCCACTCCACATGCAAGTGCATGAAAAAGATGGAGAGGCAGAAAGAGGGAAAAGTGGCAGGATGCTTGAAACATTGCACAACAGCTTGATGAGTTTCCATGGAAACAGCTAGACTTGAATGCATGGGTGCATAAGCCAGTCATACCAGGTGCCTGTTATTGGTTTGGAGAAGGGAAAAATTATATTTCCATGACAGTTACAGATTAGCTGAGCAAGTAGCTTTCTAAAGTGATGCACTTGCAAAAAATAGATAAGCGCTGTCCAGAATGAAAATGTTTGTATTCTCTAGCTCCAGCTGGGTAATTAGATCTCCCCTCAGAAAGGGCCAGATTGCAGTTTCTGCTGCCTGACCATTTTGCCCAAGATAGCAGGATCTTCCACAGAGAAGCAATTTTCTGGAAAAAAATCTCATAAAATTGTAGGTAGAGAATGAGAAAGAAAATTGAGAATGGGAGAGAAATTGCCCCCAAAGAGAGCTATCCAGGCATCTCAGAGGTTGCTAAAATAAGACAAGAAATAGAAAAGTGTGTGTGTAAACAAAGGAAGTTATGAAATATGTATAGCGGCATTGAGACATAGGGCCAATTCACAGGGAATTGCAATATATATATATATGTGTGTGTGTGTATATATGTGTATATATATACATATATATATATATATATATATATATATATATATATATATATTCTATGGGGACCTGGGATTGGCTGACACATAACATTCCCATCAACCATGAATCCAAAGGTATGTAAGAATGAGGAGAAAATCTGTAAGGCTTGTTAAAGGAGCCATGATAAGATTCCTATAGCATGGCTGCCTATATATTGACCGGGATACTGATATAGCTCAATGGTAGATCTGTTTTGAGAGTAGCCTTTCAAAATTATTCTAGCTCCTGTCAACAAGGAAAACTTTCAAAAAGTTCTTGCTAAATAGTGTCACTGATTGAGTTAAACATTTATGGCATCCTAATTGTGTGCTCTAGAAGATGCAAAAAAAAAAAAGAAAGAAAGAAAGAAAAAAAAGATAAAGGTATACCGACCCCACGGGAGTTTTCAGTATAAGTGGAAGACAAGAAGTACATGATAGTTTTAAGCATAGTGACACCCTCCTGTAATCCTTGATACTAGGAAGGCTAAACTAGTGGAGCACTTGTGATCAGGAGTTCTGAGTAACAGTGAGTTAAGCTGGTAAGATATTTAGTCTATCCCCAAATATAGTAACCCTCCACCAAGAGGGGGCCCCCAGCCTGCCTAGTAAGGGTCCGACTAGCTCATATATGAAACAGCAATTCAAGAAGTATAGAGAGTTGGCTCTGTGACAGCCCATTGCATTTCCATCCTGGGCAAATAGGAAGACTTAGTCTTGGGGAAAATCAGAAAAAAGGAAAAGGAGTTGTAGAAGAAGGAGAAGGTCAAGGAGGAGGAGACAAAAAACAAGGAAGAGGAGGTAGTACTGTTGAAGGAATATGAAGAAGAGAAGTATAATTGTCTAATAACTTTAATCCCCAAATCCTGGGAGATATAAAACAAAGGATTGACTACAGTGAGGCTTTCTGGAGGTGTGGAGTTTTAATGCCAATCTTTAGAGAAAGCCACAGATTGGTGAATAGAATTTATCAGTCCACCCCAAATAGGAAAAATACTGTTGTAAAATTTTTGAGTACACAATCTACATGAGATCATAGTCTAGCACAGCTCATATAAAAGGTTAATAACTCGACCAAGGTCACTCATAAAGACAATGGCAAGATTTGAATTCCAGTCCTCTGACTCCAAAGCTAGGGCTCTTCCCATTTCATAATGCTTCTCATGAAGCTAAACACCTAGTTCAGTTAGAGGAACTAAGTTTCATTTGAGTAGTTTTAGTCTCTGAATACAAACTATATATGATTTCAGACAGATTTTTAATCGGGTTTCTCAACTCTTACAATCATTTAGTAAATATTTATTCAACACTTGCTTTGTACAAGACACTTAAATCATCACGTCCATGCCCATCCTAGTTCACTCCCTGATCAGTTAGCTACCTTTGAAGTCTGATATCTTTGATAACATTTGCCTTCTTGATAGTTCACTTCTCTCCTCCCTATAATCAATATAAGAGTTTGGCAGTCAAAGGAATGAAAGATAGGGAACAATAGCTTGAGGCGGTGGCAGGATATCTGGAGATATGTGTAGGTAGCAAGGAATGAGTCAGTAAAAAAGAAAAGAGAAACACTGAAACTTAGGCAGAAAGGAGGAATAATTGAAGAAGACAAGTTTCCAAAAGGAAATAAGAGGAATGAACAAGTAGGGGGACTCATGTTGGCAAGGAAGAGGCCACATTATCTTTGAAGAATGGACAAAAGAGGAAAAAATGGAGATTACTGAGGTAGTGTGATGTATGATATTGAGAAGAGGACACATACCATTGACAACTTCATTTTTGTGGGAACAAAGTTTTAGTGATCTTTGCTTCCTGAATCACTACAAAGCAAATTTCTATCCATCTCCAACCCCAATTTGATGCTTTAGTTCTGGATTGAAACTGTTCTAGCCCTTCGTGTTTATTCTGTACATTTATGTTTTTCTGTCTACGAGTGTTTCTTATAAGCAACATATCGTGGAGTTTTATTTTCCAATTCAATCATCACTGTTTTTCATTTTATTGGATTGTTTAATTCATTCACATTTAAAGTTATGAAAGTTAGGTTTACATTTTCTTCCACTGGTCAGTAGTAGGTGCTTTCTCTGAAATAGGGTATGTGTTTGTTCCCAGTCCTCTGTAAAATCATTACTTTGTTTCTTTATCTGTTTTTGCCTTACCTAAGTAACTCTATTCCTGCTGAGGTTTAGGGGTGTTGGGACCCCAAAATTGTTACACACAGGTCCTGCTTGAATGAATTCAACCCAAACCTTCTTTAAACGAAAGACAAGATTAAAGATCCATCAAATTAGTCAGACTCTTAAGGAATCTGAACATTTGTGACACTAGTACTGAGAAGCAGGATAGATTGAATCTGAGCACCTTAATGGAGACAAGATGGAACTTATACACACAAAGATGACCACGGGAGGGATCTAGGAGTGGCCAAGTAGTTTTGGGGTGACTGGAGAAGGGGTCTGAGGAAGATCTTGTCCAGTAGGCTGGGGTGATTGGGAGGTCAAACACCAGGAACCAAGAGAATGGGGTCTAGATAGGATCAAGGGTGAGAAGTAGCCAGAGGCAATTCAGAATTAATAGAAATGAAGGGCTGGGTTGGCTTAAGGGTAATGGAATTGGACATAGGTCAATGAAATAATGGAAGGCCAGTTGAGGGGATTATAGTCTCAGGGAACACTAGAGACTTACTTGATCAAGTGGGAAAATTCAAGGAGAGTTCAAGGAGAGGATTCCAGAGCCTGTGCTCCCTCATTCCCATTGACTCGTCTCCTCTAACCCTCAAGCTTCCCTTCTTTTGTCATCTATTTCCCTACATTTGGAGTTTTACTTAGCATATTAACTCCTTATTATATTTTCTTCCTCTTTATCTAGTTTTCTAATTCCTCCTCTCTTAGAGTCAAGTAAAATCTTCCTCTCTCTCTTCCACTTCAAATTGTTTTGTTATTTTATTTCATTTTCTGTTCCTTTTTCTTAAAAAAAAGGTTTATTTCTGTCATTTTCTTCATTTTTTTCTCTTCCCCTTCTTTTTTTATACTTTTTTTTTGATTAATGGTCCTTATACTTATTTATTGCTTCTTTATTCTCTTTCTTTTATCTTTGCATTCTTCATGAAATTAAACCTTTTAATATATCTGTTTTGAATTCTCACTTCAAAGTAGTTTCTGTAATATTTCCTTGTACATCTCGTCCCCTTCTTCCCCCCCTTTTTTTCTGTTGTGTGTCATTATTGGAAATATCAGTTCCTGGAAGAAGAGGAAAGGAGGGAATAAACATTTATATAGGGTGTACTACATGTCAGACATTGGGCTAAGTACTTTTTTTTTACAAATATTATCTCATTTGATTCTCATAAGAACTCTGAGAAATAAGTGCTATCATTATACCCATTCCACATTTAAGGAAACTGAAGCAAATAAAGGTTAAGTGACTTTCCCAGGATTCCTCATCCAGTAAGTGTCTGAGGATTGATTTAAACTCACATCTTCTTGACTCTAGGCCTAACACTCTGCCCACTGTACCACCTAGCTGCATATGCATGTGTGTGTGTATACACACATATATACATATATATGTACATATGTATGTATATGTATGTGTATATTTATATATGAAATAGAGAAGGCAGAACTATTGCCTCACAGTAGGACTCTTTCTATATCCCTGATTCCTTACTACTAGTAATTTTTACTGCTTGCCTAACCCATGATCATGTTTCACATGAAATCTGTCTACTGAGGTAGAGACAATACTCTCTCAGAGGTCAATGGTCTCTCTAATCAACAATACCTGAAAATTACACCTATTGTAAGGTCTCCCTTTATAGAATATCTTTCTGTCCCCATTCTTCCATTCTTCAGTGTTGCTTCCTCTCGCCACTAAGTTGACAATTCTCTCATTGTCACTCTTCTTTCTGAAACATTGCAAGAGTTATTTTCCTATCATTGTTTAATGCTGACTTCATGAGAATATATCATACTTCTTCTCCTGTACCACTTTATGTGTTCTCTCATTCAGCAATTTAGTCACACAAGATAACTTTGATTCCCCTATAAGTAGGGTGTTGTGAGGTTTAATCCATGGTTTAATCCATTTCTCCACCATTAGTTCTTTTATTTACATTTTCCTTTCACCTTTTTCTCCTTGTGTATTTTTTAGAATGAAACCTCTCAGAAGTTCCCTCTGCCATTACTTGTTTTGTTGTTTTTGCTGTTGTTTTAACTTCACAAGGCTCTTTCTCTTTTTTAAAGTAATTTGTTACCTTTTCCTTCCTACATTAGTATATTGGTTTACCTTTCTTGAATTTCTGTTGTTTGAACTGTTTGCAAAGTAAACAATATGCTCAGGTCCCATTTTCTTCATAGGAATGCTTCAAATGCTTTTTAAAAAAATGAATGTCACATTTTTCATTGATGTTTAGATCAATTTTTGCATGGTATGTCATTTTATATTTCATCTTGGGCTTCTTTGCTCTGTGGAATTCATTATTTTATTTCCTCTTACATTTTCTGCTAGGTACAAGTAGTCATGTCATTTGAATTCTATTTACTTTATATTTAAAGATTCTAATTGCTTACAGAGCTTATTGTTTGTCACTTGAATTATATGATTTAATGGCAATGTGTCTTGGAATTAGCACCAGATTTGTTGTTGTTTTTCCTGGAAGAGATCTGTGGATTCTTTTGAATGGTGCTTTATTTTCTGTGTTTAGAAGTTCTGAGAAGTTTTCTTGAATTATTTCTTGCATGACAGTGTTTAAGCTTTTTGGATTTGTCACTTTCTTTCAACAGATCTATAATCCTTAAGATATCTCTATGAATCCTGCCTTAGAAATCAATATATTTTGCCTACGTAGTGATTATGTTTCCTTTAAATTTAATTGATTTTTGCCTCTCTTCTTCCGTACTGTCCTTAAAACACACTCCAACAAAAATGTCTTGGCAGACAGGCTAAATCAGGTTAAGGGTAACTGACAGGCCTTAAACCTGATGATGAGGTAGGGGGTATCTACCGCAAGTATGTGAAGACTTCGCCTAGTGGAATAGGTGGATGAGAACGATTTGTTCCAATAGCCATGAAGGCAGCTGAAGTAGGCGCTGGAGAGTGCATAGAGCTTGGTCAGGCATTGAAGACACCAAGGTCATCCACTGCATGCCTGGCCATCGCCAGTCATTTTGATTTTTGTCTTACCACTGGACTTCAATGTCTCTTGAAGAAAGAGTGAGACTGACAACTTTGTACAACTATGCCTCACTTAAATCCAATTCATGGACAAGGCATCACCCCTATGATGTCATTGGTCTTCTTTGAAAATGAAGGACAAAACAACTTTTATTGTTTGGTGAAGCTTACCATTGTAGAGTCAAGTTTTTCTATTCTAACAATTATCTCTGCTGTACAATCCATTAATTCTGCTTGGATAATTCTTATTTCTCTCTTGAATCATTCAGGAAGATCTTTCTGTAGTTTCATGCTCTCTTGAGAATCCACAAACACCTCTGCCTTGCAGGTGCTTAATTTTTTTTTCCTTTTTCCTTTTCCTGGAGGTACTTGGACTCATTTAGCCCATCTGAAGGTCATAATCCTTTCCATTAATAACATTTGCCTTACTCCTTTATCCATTTATTTTCAAGATCTCTAACTGAATTTTCCTCTTCTTGAGATCTTTGGTAATTCCAGCCTTTTTTTCTTCTTACATTCTCCTATTGAACACCCTCTAGCTCCTTTCTTTTTAATGATGATTTCACCAGAGAGTGAATCTCTAAGCTTTCTTAGTTTCCTCCCATTCTAGAGAACACAGTTTTGATTCAAATCAGTCTCTGCCCCCAAGTCACTTCTAGGGGACAGAACTGGCCTCATCTGAATGTCAGTCAATATCATTTCTTCTGGATTTTGTGGAGCCCAGCACATGTTTGAGTCCTTTCCCAGTTTCCTGTGGTCTGCAGTTCTTCGGCTGATCACTGCTGCTCAGCATACTGCCATACCGCCTATGAAGCAAAGCATAATTCCTTTTCCCCATAATGGGATAGGGAATAGAGGCAAACATGAGTTCTTTTGCTTGACCTTCCAAAATGTGCTGGTCAATAGGAGAAGGAGTTACTGAGTAAGTGCATTAGGAATTAAGGATTAGCCTTCTCTGTTGTTGGTTTAATAGACTGTTACATTGTTAGGCTTATTTGTATCAGACCATGGAAAGAGATGAAATTCCTCTATTTCTTATACAAAATTTGTACTTTGGAGAGATTTGAAAGTGATAAGGATCATAGAAATTCTTAGTCTTCCATCTCCTGAGACTGGGAAGTGATATGTTTTGTTTTTACGTCACTTTAATTTCCAAGATATATTATCTTTCCCCTATCTGATGAACCATCCTTGCAACAAAGAATAAAAATAATTAAAGGGTGGAAAAACAATTCGGTAAAACTAAACAATACATCAACTGAATCTGATATGCAATGCACCGCATCCACGGTGCCCCCCATGTCTGCAAAGAAATGAGAGGGAATTTTCTCATCCTTTTTTTGGAGCCGAAGTGTCATAATA
Source organism: Vombatus ursinus (assembly GCF_900497805.2). Lineage (NCBI taxonomy): Eukaryota > Metazoa > Chordata > Mammalia > Diprotodontia > Vombatidae > Vombatus > Vombatus ursinus. The sequence continues at coordinate 7,236,110 of NW_020954648.1, forward strand.
ATTACACAGCATTCAGTTTTATTTTGGTTGCTGCTTTTTCCATTTCTATGGTTAGCATCCTGTATATCGTTTTCTTGATTCTGGAAATCTGGAAAACATTCACTTCATATAAATCTTCTCATGATTCTCTATATTCTTTACATTCTTAATATTAGGAATTTCCTAAACTATAATATTCCTTTGTAATCCTTTAAAAAATTTTTTTAACCATTCCACAGTCAATGGACATCCACCTTGTTTCCAGTTGTCTGGTTCCTGAAGCACTTTGAGCAGAAGATTGATGTGGAAAGTCCTGTGCATTAAGAATATTATTTTGGCAACTATGTAAAAGATGAATTGGAGAGAGGAAAGACTAGAAGCAGAGTGATCAATTAGGAGGCTATTAGACAGATCTAGAATTCTAGATTAAATGGCATGAAGATCAAATGATGGAAATGTGAATGGAGAAATGGGAACAAATTTGAGAGATGTTGTGGAGACATGAGTTAGATTAGCTATGAGAGGAGAGGAAGAGTGAGAGTTAGGAATGATTCTTGATGACTTGAAGGGTATTGGCATCATAAACAGAAATAGAGAAGTTTGTGGAAGGAAAGGGAATGCAATGAATATATATTATGTGTGTATGTCTACATGTGTAATGAAGGCAAAAGGAAGGGTAAAAGTTGGATTGAAGGATGTCCTGGGATACAGGATCTTTCAGAAAAAGTGAAGTTTTGATAAATGCAAATAGAAATAATGTCAAAAAGAGAGATTCATGATGACAGAAAAATTGTTATCAATTGAGTTGGTGTACCAGATGAGAATGGAAATTAAGGGAACAGGAGAAAGAGAACTGGGACATGGTAGAATTGAAGTGAAGGAAGATAAATATCCATGGAATGGAATTTTTAATCCCAAAAGAAGGTGAATATGAATCACTAGCATTAGGAGAACAGAAAGTAGAAATGTCTCAGTCACATACACCAGTTGGAACCCTAACTTCCATTGTCCTAGGATGATAGTGACTAGGATAAGTACATACAAACAGAATGGATCAGGGAGCAGTGGTATAAGAGAATTGAAGCCAGAGGTCTGGAGCCTTGGATATTTCTCTAAACTCAGATGTGGAAACAACTCAGTACTTCTGTTCTAAGATGGTGAAGGAAGAGATACACTCTGAAGGTGCCCCACATGTGTAGCTTACTCCTGACTCTGGTCCCCTTGGTGCTCATCAGAGTGGCACTAGGTCTTATACTGAGTTCCCAGAGGATAGATACAAATTACATTGTAGAGTTAGAATTGGCAACAAGTCAACTAATTGTATTTAGGGGCTAGATGTGGAGAAAGATGGAAGTGTAGTATGACTCTGAGATTTAAGACCTGAATGACTGGAAAGATGGCAATTCCATCTCAGATATAAGGACATTTGAAGAAAATGTAGATCTAGGAGAAAATGTGATTCAATTCAAAAAGTTTTTATTCCGTGCCTATTACATGCCAGACAGTGTAGTAGGCTCTGGTGATACAAAAACAAAGAAATAGTAGTTGTTTTTAAAGAGTTTAGATTCTCCTGGGGGTAAAATAATATGTGCCTAGATTTTAAAAAATGCAAACACTTGGAAATGTATCTATTTATTCATATAAGATAAATACAAAATAATTCCATTGGGAAAGTACTAGCAACTGAGCCATCATGAGAGAATTAGAGCAGGGGGTAGAACTTGAGTTGAATCTCTAAATGAACCAGAAATCTCCAGAAGTCAAGCTGAGGAAAACATTCTAGGCCTGAGAAAGGGCCAAGGCAGAGAGTCAGAAGATGGACTGTCATGAAGATGATGAGTTCATCTGGGGCATTCTCTGTTGGAGCTGATGAGAGGGCATATATGATCAAATATCCAACAAACAGCTGGCAATGAATAACTTGAGTTCTGACTAGAGACTATTACTGAATTTATAGATTTTGGACTCATCTGGGTAGAAATAATCATTGACCTTCTTACAATGACTAAGCCTTTTTGGCTCAGAATCTTTTCATATATTCCAAAATCATTTCGTTTTCTGTGCTCTTCCTGAAACTAATTCACTTCTGCTATGATGAAGAGATTAAAGCCAAGATAGAGATCAAAATGAAAGCTACTGTACTTGGACAGCGCTTATCTGTCTTTTTGTCATCAAGTCATTAATGTTACAGTGAAATATCAATCTGACAAGAATGATCAAATCCAACTGATGCATGAGTTGCTTTTAATGTGAAATGTTGTATCTTCAACAGGATTGATAGACAAGGTAGTAGAATTTATTCAATCATCTGAATCTTTCAGCCAGTAGAGACACTTGCTCTTGGGTATAGCTCTCATTTAATAATGCTTAATGGTTTATAATGTGCTTTCATTACAATAATTATAGGTAACAAGGCAAAAAAATATTAATACTGCCACATCACAGATAAGAAAACTAAAAGTTTTTATAAAGTTCTGATGGGTTAGTGACACATCCATAGTTATAAAGTTAGTAAATGCTAAACACTGGAATTGAACTAGTTCTTCTGACTCCCAGTCCAAGTGTTTTCCAACTACTGCTCCAATAGAATACAAAATTGAAAATTAGTTTCTTAGATCAGGGAGTGGGTTGAAAATCCAAAGATATTATTTGAATTGTAATGAAATTCCTGGGATGGAAAATTGGGAGAGTTGGGCTTTCTGATTCTTTCTTAATTTGTTGTGTGAGGTTAGGGAAATTAGGTAAGGTTAAAATTTCTCCCTCATTGAATGAGGCAACTAGGTAGTACAGTGCATAAAATGGTGGAATTGGAGATAAAAAGTCCTGACCTGAATTCAAATCCTGCTTCAGACACGTTTTAGTTGTATGGCCCAGGGCAAGTTGTCTAGCTTCTCAGCCTCAGTTTCTTCATCTGTGAAATGGGGGGAGATAATAATACCTACCTCTTAGAGCTGTTGTGAGAATCAAAGGAGATAATATTTATTTTTTGTTTGTTTGTTATTGGTGGGGTGATTGGAGTTAATTGACTTGCCCAGAGTCACACAGATAGTGAGTGTTATGTGTCAGAGGCCAGATTTGAACTCAGGTCCTCCTGACTCCAGGGTCAGGGCTCTATCTACTGCACCACCTAACTTCCCCCAAGTGAGATAATATTTGTAAAGTACTTTGCAAACCTTAATGTCCTATGTAAATTCTATCTTTTTTTCATTCATCTGGAAGCTGTTCTTTGCCTATACATGCTGAATTCAGATCTGGAGGAAATAGTATAGATCATTCAATCCATGCCCTTCATTTTCCACATTAAAAAAAAAGAAACCCTGAGGTTCTTTGATATGAAATGACGTGTCCAAGATCACCTACTTTTTTAGGTGGCAGATTCAATATAATCATAGCTCAGTTTGTCGTAGGGCCTAAAGATTTAACAAAGGGTTTTTCGAATTACCTGGTGAGACAGGTGGTGCAAGTGTCATAATGTCCATCTTACAGATGAGAGAACAAACACTCAGAGAAATGAAATGAACTGCCCAGACTTAAAGAACTAGTAAGTGTTGGAACAGAAATTTGAACTCGGGTCTTCTGACATCAAATACATCATCCTTACCACCATATTATTTGAAGCAGTTTAAAACTGAACTTTAAGAGTGACAGCTACTAACCCTAATAAGGACAACAATCTCAGTTTTCTGCCCTGCTTCAAAACATGAACTATTTTAATGTGCAAATTGAACATGCAGGGGAATAGAGCAATTGTTTCAAAATTGTTCTCTGTATCCACAGAAGCATTAGAGTTAGCTCATCAATATTTATAGGTGCCAAGGACACAGGACTGACCAGAAGATGGCTACAACAGCACTCAAGGCAGTTGCTGGAATAATGATATTAGAAATATCTTGTCCTCCATTGACTCTGTCTGTAGAAAACCTGTGTGGTCCAGAACTATTCAAGACCTAGAAACAGAATGTTCTTGGCTCTAAAAGTTTCAGACTTGTGGCTCAAGGCCTCAGAGATCCCATGTTATAATTCATATAGTTAATTGATGCATATATGCTAATGCTTAACAAAAGTAGGTAAAATAGGATCTCAAAAGTGTTTGCAGTTATCTAAAGATAGAATAGGAAAATAATAATAATAATAATATCATTGGCAGTAATTTAGAGGGAAAATTGAATTAATGAACATAGGGTTTGTAAAAATTAAAGTGAACCTTTTCCCAAGTGTTATTCTATCAGGATTTTTTCCCAAGAAGCAAGGAATAGTGCCACATAAGATTTCCTATGGATGTTAAAAAACTTAGAGATTTCACAGTCTTTGGATTTGATTCCCTTGCTTAATTTTCTTAAATCTCTCCTTCAAATATAGTTTTATGACCTTCAGGCTTTGGTAATACTATCACCACTATCTTTTCCATTCATGTTCCTTTGTTACTACCTCTCTCAGTGATTCAAAAATCAACACACAAACCGTCCTGTTGGAATTCCCATCTCTTCAGAGGAGAGGGAGATGGAACCTCTGGATACTGAAGATTTCAATGGAATCAAAAGGGTTAGAGAAAAAGAAAAAATAGATGTGTGTGGACATATCATATATATACATATATACATATCTGTGTGTGTATATGTGTGTGTGTTTTCTAGGTGTATAATCACAAAGTTACATACTTATAATAAAACAGGAATGGGCAGAAATGTGACTCAGCCCTGTCCATTAACAAGGAACAAATTTACTAACTATCAGGAAATTTCATGAAACAGAAAAAGAAAAATGGAAGTGTTAGATCCTTGGTAAAAGCTATATTGGTTTCCCCTTTCAGCCCAAGATCTCCCTGACACCAGCCTCTCCTTAAAAAGGTCTCATTCAAAGTGCATTTGTCACACACACACACACACACACACACACACACACACACACCCCAATACACTGTCATCATCTGATCCCAACTCATATTTTATCTTCCACAGCAGGTTATTTCTTATTCCTTATTCATCCCCTGTCCCTTTGTTAGTTCCTTTCCTCTGAGATTATGTTCCATTCACAATATATATGTGGGGGGGAGGGGGGAATATATATATATATGTGTGTGTGTGTGTGTGTGTGTGTGGATATATATGTATGTATATATACATACATGTATACATATATACATACATATCTATATCTATATCTATACCTATATATCTTGGAGTTGCTTGTTGGATTCCCCATTAAAAATTGCACAGTCCATCCAGGCTGCTGCACTTCCCAGATCTTATCCCAGGAAGACTTTGATACTGAGTAGCTCTGTTCCTAGCACCTCTGCTTCTCCAGCAGCTAAGCATTCCCCTCATTCCCTCACTTTTTACATCAATGAACAGCAATTGTTAAAACTACACCTACTACTTCTAATGTTCAGGTTACATGCCATATTCCAGGACTGCTCCCCAACCCTCTACCTTGCATCTAAAAGAGAATTTGACCTTTCTGATAGATTTTGAATCAGAATTGCATCCAATTTCTCTTGTACCCTGCCCCCCAAATAGAAGGTAATATTCATTTTTCCATAGCTCAATTTCTGACAGATCTAAAGACAAATGGAGATGGGAGTCTCCTTTTTCCATAGTATGAATTGGTTTTTACTCAAGAAGGTCCTAACTTATGATAAAAGAAAATCAGCATCTCAATGAGCCTGGCTCATCTACTCTTTCCAGGGTTGTATTATATCCATCAGAGTCAAGTGAGTAAGGATGGTTCTGTTTCCCACCTCCCTTTCCAAAATGCTAGAAGATGGAGGGATATTGCCAAGAATACCTGAGAAGAAGACCATCAATGTGATGAAATTCCTTTCCACTGATATCAGTAGGATGTAGTACTATGTAGTTGGCTAACACTAAACACTGGGGCTCCAACCTGGTTTCTATTTTTGTTACAACAGCCATGCCCACAGCATCTGTTTCCATGAAGAATGACCAATATGATTTTGGATATGATAGAAAGGATACAGTCATGACGGTCCCCATTTACTTGATATACCAACTGTATGGCATCCCATTCCTCAACAATTATGTGAGTATTTTCACCAATCATTTGGTGTACTGGATAGGGTATTGAACTTAAAGTAAAGAAGATCAAGTTTCAGATATTGTCTCTGTCACTACCTTTGCGATCATGGGCAAGTACCTTCACCTCTCAGATCCTCAGTTTTCTCATTCATAAAATAGGAATAATGAAAATAGCACTCAGATCGCAGGTCATCAAATGAGATAAAGTCTGAAAAGTGCTTGAAAAACCCTATTCTAGAAAATATGAGTTATTATTATGATTGTTCATCTCAATAGAATCATCATCATAATTTTTATTGTCTTTTTTTTCAGTAGTGTTCAGATAGTCTTAGAATTGCAATGATGCTAGAATGTCATCATAATGGCACTATTCCTTTATATACTATTGCAAGGTGGATAACATTTATGACTGGTTATTATCCCTCATGTTATATTCCAAACACTGTGGTAATTGAATCATGTTTCTTAAAAGAATACTTAAACATTGCCAAGAAGTCAATTTTAAAGCACCTATCATCTCCCAACAAAGAGTATCTTCCATCAGAGGAAGAACCTAATGCTTACTAGCTCTGAATTTTCCTGACACCAATGTCTCCCTTGCCTGATGTGTCATGAGTTCGGAAGGCTTTATCTTCAATGCTAGTTCACATTGGCTGAAATTTGCAATGGTCACTTTCATCATATTATCAATATGGGTGGAAATAGATGCAGTAAACTCAGAAAATGATGAGGCTACAGTTTATTGTGGCACTGGATAGACATGCACAATAAAATGGGTCAATATTGTTAATACTGCTCTTAAAATCATCACTTATGGTTCCTCCTATTGGTTTTAATTTTTACTTACAACATCACTAATGTGAAAATATATTTAATAGGAATGGAAATGTATAACCTATATCAGATTGTGTGCCATCTTGGGGAGGGTAGTAGGGAGGAAGTGGTAGAAAAATTTTAAACTCAAAAGCATATGGAAGTGATTATTGATAAATCAAAATAAATAAATAAATAAATAAATAAAATCATCACTTAGAACTTACACAAACTACTCAGGGAGCATGTAAACATTTTGTAGAAGGCCTACCACAGACATAGGAAAAAAAGGAGGAATGCTATCCACAAGGCTAGTAGTAATCTTATTGCAACCCAAACTCTCAAATATACCTCAGGGTTGATGGGACAGTATCTGGAATAGCTCTCAACCCACATTTGCAGCTTATGGAATACTAATCCTACAAAGCCATGGAAGGAAACATCAAGTATATACTTGGATTCCCAAAGGAAGGACAGATGAAAGGATAACACAGTTCCTTTGCCCATTTTTCCTATGGAATAGTCTACTATAAAAGATACAGAAAGAAACATGCCCACATCAGAAAGACTCTAGAGGATCCCAAGTAATATAAACATATACTTCCCACATTCTAAAGACTTAGCTGGGTCTGAATCACATTCTGCAAACTGAATCAGTCAAAGAGTCTATAATAGTGATCAATCTGATAACCCCTTAAGTCTTCCTTTAAATGTTCTCACTACATGGCACCCCAAAATACCCATAATAACCACACAATGCACCCCAGCTGTGGCTGGCTTCAGTATTTTATGAAGCAAAAGAGATAACCAAGGTTGCTGCTACAATTTTTCCTCTACTCTTTGCTATGGTACTGATAGCAGTAGGCATTGGCAAAAAAAAAAAAAAAAAAAACTTTTCCACTTGAGACAAAATTCTTTTGTGGCAGAAATGTACTAGCCAAGTCCCCTACTCTCTACTGTATGTTAGTATTCCTATGAGTCCAGATATAATCCTTCTTGAAGATTCCCAAGGGTTTAACTGGATGTAATTACCAGCATTTAGACAGAAGTGTATAATAAACAAAAGAGAATATTACAAGAAATTTCAAAATATAATCCTCGTCTTTGGTGAAATGTCTTCTTCCATAAAAAAAATACAAATTAAGTTAGGCCTAGTGGTCTCCCTTAGTCTTCCCTTCTTCCTTTTATGAATAATTCTCTTATTTCTTGTCTCAGAGCCATCCCTGAATCATTCTTGTCTAAGTTTGAAAAGAGACCAAGTTCTCAGGCTCCTAGCCCTTGGTAAATTTGGGAAGGTAAGGTTACAAGACTTCTTTGTTTTGTTTTAATTATTAATTTTTATTACTCTAAACTTCACAAGCAACAGCAAATAGGAACATTTTATATACAACAAAGAGAAAAATAGGAACAACAATTTTGAGTTATATACTTTTTAAAAAGTGCATAATGAATTTAACATGTTAATTATAAAGTGATACTATTTGTGAGTGTTTTACTCTGAGCCTCTTTCTTTTTTTTCTGTTCATTTAAAAATATATTTCATTGGAGCTCTTTTTTTCGTTAGTATCATTATCACTACCCATTTTCCTTTCTCCCCCATAAACAAGCCTCCTTTAAAACAAAGTTAAGAAAAACAAGTCTAGGGGCAGCTAGATGGTGCAGTGGATAGAGCACCAGCCCTAGAGTCAGGAGGACCTGAGTTCAAATGTGACCTCAGACACATAATACTTCCTAGCTGTGTGACTCTGGGCAAATCACTTAACCCCAATTGCCTCACTTAAAAAAAGAAAGTCTACCCATTGGTTATACATATATATGTATGTGTATATGTATATGTCTGTGTGTGTGTGTGTGTGTGTTTAATACACAGAGAAAGAGGCAGAGATAGAGAGAGACAGAACAGAGAAAAGAGAAGAGGGATGGAGAGGGAGAAGGAGAGGGAGAGAAAGAGAGAGATTCTGGTCTACATAGGTGGACTCTAGTTTATCACATCTCTATCAAGAGGTAGAAAGCATGTTTCATTACAAATGCTCTGGAGTCAGGATGGTCTTTGAAATGAACATTCTTGATTCTTTTAAGATATTTTTCTTTACAATATTGTTGTGTGATTGTAGAAATTGTTCTTCTGATTTAAAGTTCAGTCTGTATCAATTATTACAAACCTTTCCGGCTTTTTCTAAATATATTCCTTGTATCATTTTTTAAAATTTAATTTTATTTTTATAGTATTTTATTTTTCCAATTACATGTAAAGATAATTTTAACATTCGTTTTTCATAAAATTTTGAGTTCCAAATTTTCTCCTGCCTTCCCTCCTGATCCTGCCCCCCACCCAAAACAGTAAGCAATTTGATATAGGTTATATATGTGCAATCATGTAAAACCTATTTCCCATTAGTCATATTGTGAAGGAAGAAACAGTTTGCAAAACAATTACAATTGGCAAAATGAAAAAAAAAACCAAGAAAAAATTAAGTGAAAATAGTATGCTTCAATCTGCATTCAGACTCCATTAGTTCTTTCTCTGGGTGTAGATATCATTTTCTATCATGTCTTTTGGAGTTCTCTTGGGTCATTGTATTACTGAGAAGAGCTAAGTCAATCATAGCTGATCATCACACAATGTTGCTGTTACTATGTACAGTGTTCTCCTGGTTCTGCTCACTTCACTTTGTATCAGTTCATATAAGTCATTCCAGGTGTTTTTTTCTGAAATCTGCCTGCTCGTCGTTTCTTATAGAACAAAAGCATTCCATTATGCTCATATACCACAGCTTGTTTAGCCATTTCCCGATTAATGAGCACCCCCTCATTATCAATTCTTTATCTCCACAGAAAGAGCTGCTACAAATATTTTTGTACATGTAGGTCCTTTTCTCCTTTTTTATGATCTCTTTGCAATAAATGATTTAGACCTGTTTTTATTTGTGGGAAAAGTGTTTTGCAATTGTGTTCATATAATCCCTGCTTTTTCTTGGCAGGTAGTCTCTTAAGTATTTTATATTTTTTGCAGTTATTTTAAATGAGATTTCTCTTTCTACCTCTTGCTGCTGTGTTTTGTTGATAATATATAGAAATGATAATGATTTACACTGGTTTATTTTATATCCTGCAACTTTACTAAGTTGTTAATTATTTCAACTAGTTTTTTTAGTTGATTCCCTGGGGTTCTTTAAGTATACCATCACATCATCTGCAAAAAGTGATAGCTTTGTTTCCTAATTGCCAGATTTCTCTTTCTTGTCTTATTGCTATAATTAGCACTTCTAGTAGAATATTGAACAAACAAGGTGTTAATGGACATCCTTGTTTTACTTCTGATCTTACCGGGAAGACTTCAAGTTTATCCTCATTACAAATAATGCTTGCTCATGGTTTTAGATTGATACTACTCATCATTTTTAAAAAGGCTCCATTGATTCTTATGCTCTCTAGTGTTTTTTAATAAGAATGGGCATTGCATTTTGTAAAAATCTTTTTCTGCATTATTAATATAATCATATGATTTTTGTTGTTTTGTTATTCATATGGTCAATTATGCTGAGGTTTTCCTAATATTGAATCAGTCCTTCATTCCTGGTATAAATTCCATCTGGTCATAGTGTACAATCTTTGCCATATATTGTTATAATATCCTTGGTGGCATTTTATTTTAAATTGTTGCATCAATACTCAATAAGGAAATTGATCTACAGTTTTCTTTCTGTTTTTTTCTCTCCTTGGTTTAAGTATCAAAATCATATTTGTGTAATAAAAGGAATTTGGTAGGACTCCTTTACTTTTTTTTTCAAATAGTTTATATAGTATGGTGATTACTTGTTCCTTAAATGTTTAATAGAATTCACTCATAAATCTATCTGGTCCTGAGGCTTTTTCTTAAGGAGCTCACTTTTGGCTTATTCAAAGTCTTTTTCTGAGATAAGGTTATTTAAGTATTCTATTTCCTCTTTTATTAATCTGGGTGATTTATATTTTTGTAAATATTCATAATTTTCACTTAGATTTTCAGTTTTACTATCAGGTAATTGGGCAAAATAACCCCTAATAATTGATTTAATTTCACCTTCATTTGTGGTACATTCACCGTTTTTATTTTTGATACTAATAATTTGATTTTATTCTTTCTTTTTTTTAGCATGTGTTGATTTCTTTTTTCAATTGTATTGTTTTCCCACTTATGTCAAGAAAATTTTCAGCATTTATTTTTACAAGATTTAGAGTTCCAAATTTTCCCCCTCCCTCCCTTCCCCTGTTCTGAAGACAGTAGGCAATTTGGTGTAGGTTATGCATTTGCAATCATGTAAAACATATTTCCATATTCACAGTTGTGAAAGAAGAAACAGATCAAAAGGGAAAAAAACATGAAGAATACATATTAATAAGAATTAATTAATAATTAATAAGAAGTATAAGTAATAAGTAAGTGAAAAAAGTATGCTTCAATCTGCATTCAGGGTCCATTATTTCTTTATCTGGATGTGGATAGAATTTTCCCTTATGAGTCCCTTGTACTTGTCTTGGATCATTGTGTTGATGAGAAGAGCTGAATCATTCATAGTTGATCATCACACAATGTTACTGATACTGGATACATTTTTTCCTGATTCTGCTCATTTCACTTTGCATCAGTTCGTACCAGTCTTCCCAGGTTTTCCTGAAATTTACCTATTCCTCATTTCTTATTTCACAATAGTATTCATTACATTCATATACCACAGCTTGTCCATCCATTCCCCAATTGATGGGCATGCACTTAATTACCAATATTTTGCCACAACCAAAAGAGCTACTATATATTTTTTTTTTTGCCCATATAGGTCCTTTTCCCTTTTTTTATGATCTCTTTGAGATACAGGCCTAGTAATGATTGCTGGATCAAAAAGGTATGTGTAGTTTGGTTGCCCTTTGGGCATAATTACAAATTGCTCTTCAGAATGGTTGGATCAGTTCACAACTCCACCAACAGAGCATTAGTCTCCCAATTTTCCCACATCCTCCCCAATAGTTATCATTTTCCTTTTTTTGTCATATTAGCCAATCTGATAGGTGTGAGGTCATAACTCAGAGTTGTTTTAATTTTCATTTTTCTAATAAAAGTGATTTGGAGCATTTCTTCATATGCCTATAGATAGCTTTGATTTCTTCATCTGAAACTGCCTGTTCATGTCCTTTGACCATTTATCAATTGGGAAATCATTTGTATTCTTATAAATTTTGCTCAGTTCTCTATATATTTGAGAAATGAAGACTTTATCAGAGACACTTGCTATAAAAATTGTTTCCCAGCTTTCTGCTTCAATTCTAATCTTGGTTTCATTGGTTTTGTTTGTGCAAAAGCTTTTCAACTTAATATAATCAAAATTATCTATTTTACGTTTTGTGATGTTCTCTATTTTTTGTTTGGTCATGAACTTATAACTCACTTAATTTCTTTTTTAACAATCTAGATGCTATACCACTTGGTGCATATATGTTTAGTGTTGATATGACTTCATTGTCTATTGTACCTTTTAGTAAGATGTAATTTCGTTCTTTATCTCCTTTAATTAGGTTAATTTTTTTTTATTTTGCCTTGTCTGAGATCAGGATTGCTACTCCCTGCTTTTTTTTCTTTCTTCAGTTGAATCATAATCGGTTCTGCTCAAACCCCTTACCTTTACTCTGTGTCTGTTTCTCTGCTTCAAGTATATTTTTTGTAAACAACATACTGTAGGAGTCTGGTTTTTGATCCATTCTACTATATACTTTTTTTTATGGGATATTTCATCCCATTCACATTCACAGTTATGATTACTGTGTATTCCCTCATGTTAGTATACTCTGTCCTTTCAACCTTTCCCTCCTCGACAATGCTTTACTTCTATCTACCACCTCTCCTGATCGGCCCTCCCTTCTGTCAATTGCCACCCTATCCCCTTTTACTTAATCTCTTCCCCTCTTACTTCCCTGCTGGGTAAGATGGATTTCCATATTCAACCTATTGTGCAGATTATTCCCTCTTTGAGCCAGTACTGATGAGAGCAAAGGTCAAATGATGTCCATTGCCTACCATCCCATTTTCCCCTCCACTATAATAGGTTTTTTGTGCCTCTTCACATGAAATAATTTACCCCATGCCACCTTTCCCTCTTTTCTACACCCAGTGTACTCTCTTTCTCAGCCCTTAGTTAATTTTTATGTCATTCCCTCAAGTTCATCTTATACCTGTGCCCTCTGTATGTATATTCCTTATAGCTGCACTATTAGTGGTACAATTTTGAAGAATTATAAGTGTCATCATCCCATGTAGGCATGTAAACAGTTCAGCTCCATTAAACTCCTTCTGTTTTGTTTTCCCTTTTTACCTTTTTTAGGCTTCTATTTGGTCATAATATTGGACATCAATTTTTTTTTTATTTAATTCTGGTCTTCTTATGAAAACTTAAAATCCTTCTATTTCATTGAATGACCATTTTTTTCCTTGGAGTATTATGCTTAATTTCACCAGGTAGGTGATTCTTGGTTATACTCATAGCTCCGTTGCCTTCCAGAATATCATGTTCCATGACCTCTGATCCTTTAATGTTGCAGCTGCTACATCCTGTGTAATCTGATTGTGGCTCAACAACATTTGAATTGTTTATTTCTGGCCATTTACAGTATTTTTCCTTGACCTGATAGCTCTATAATTTGGCTATAGTGTTCTTTTGAGTTTTCATTTGGGGATCTCTTTTCTGAGGTGATTGGTGGATTCTTTCAATGACTATTTTGCTCTCTGGTTCCTGGATATCAGAACAGTTTTCCTTGATAATTTATTGAAAGATATTGTCCAGGGCCTCCTTTTGATTATGGCCTTCAAGTAGTCTAATAATTCTGACATTGTCACTCCTAAATCTATTTTCCAGGTCAGTTGTTTTTCCCATGAAATAGTTTACATTTTCTTCCATTTTTTCATTCTTTTGAATTTGTTTGACTGATTCTTGATGCCTCATACAGTCATTACCTTCCAGTTGCCCAATTCTAATTTTTAAGGAGTTGTTTTTCCCAGTTAGCTTTTGTACTTTCTTTTCCATTTGGCCAACTCTGCTTTTTAAAAATTGTTTTCCCTTTCCAAGCTGTTGACTCTTTTTTCATAATTCTCTTGCATCACTCTCATTTCTTTTCCAAATTTTTTCTACCTCTCATATGATTTTTTAAGCTTCTTTTTGAGCTCTTCCATGAGTACTTTCTGGGCTTGAGACCACTTTCCATTTTTCTTTGGGATTTTGCTCATAAGTGTTTTGACATTGTTGTTCTCTTCTGAGTTTGTGTCTTGGTCTTCCCTGTCACCATAATAACTTTCTATGGTCAGATTCTTTTGTTGTTGTTGTTGTTGTTGTTTTTGCTCATCTTTTTTTTTTTTTTGCCTTTTTCCTTTCTTTTAAATTTGAGCTGTGCTCCCAGGATGGAAGGGTGGAAGGGGCACTGTCTCAGGTTTCCTGTCCCAGTGGCTGAAGGCCCTGGCTGTTTACCTGGTGCTGTACTAATGTTGTCCTTGGGTCTGGTGCTGTGCTGAAGGGGTGGGGTAGGGGTTGGCTGATGCTACTGGAGGCCACAGGGGTCTGGCAGCTTACCTGGTATAGAGTTGGGGTCCTAATGTGGTGTCTAGCATGTGCTGAGGCCAGCGGTGTGTTTCTGCATTTCCCTGGGGCTATATGAAGCATGTGAAGGTCTGGACTCTGGTAGACTGCCTATTTGCCGGAGGCTATGCTGAAGCATGAAGGGAACCTGGAGCTGGTGGCTTCCTGTTTGCTTAGGTACTTATAGGATCAGCATCAACCTGTTTGCCCAAGGCTGTGTAGAAGTATTCAGAGGCCTGGCCACTGGAGGATGTCTGTTTGCCTGGGTTGATGCTGATCCTATAAGTACCTATCAAGCTTGTCTTTTCTTCTTCAACTTCCACCCACTGCCCGTTGGGGATAGGAAAAACAAATGTACTACCTCTTTCACATGACTGCTTCTCAAGAAACTTGAATCCAGTTGTCATGTTCCCTCTAAATCTTGTCTTCTCAAAGCTCCCTCCTATAATTTCTTCCTATAATTAATTTAACTTTTCCTTTATAAATTTGGATGCTACACCATTTGGAACATATATGTTTGGTAGTGATATTACTTCATTGTCTATGATATCATTCATCAAAATATAGTTTGCCTGTTTATTCCTTTGATTTAGGTCTATTTTTGCTTTTGCTTTATCTGAAATCATGACTGCTATCCCTACCTGTTTTAGTTCAGCTGAAGCATAATTAATTCTGCTCTAATCTCTTATTTTAATTCTGTGTATGTTTGTTTCAAGTGTGTTTCTTGTAAACAACATGTTGTTGGAGTATGATTTGTAATTTATTCTGCTATCCTCTTCTATTTTATGGGTGAGTTCATCCCATTCACATTCATAATTATGATTACTAACTGTACATTTCCTTCCATTCAATTTTCTTCTATCCCCTCTCTTTTTATCTTGTCCCTCCTCAAAAATCTATTTTACTTCTGACCAATGCTTTCTGTTATCTGTCCTCTCTTTTATCACATCTCCCTTTCCCCTCCTACTTCTCTGCTGGGTGAGACTGTTTTCTATTAACTATTGAGTATGTATATATATTTTGTATATATAATTATAAATATTATATATTATATAAGTATATATAAATAACTAATTTAGATGCTACTGTGGTTTAAACATTGCTTGCCGCCCCCACTCCCCCCCCACACACACATACATATATTTCCCTCTTCACTGTAAAAGCTCTTCTTTGGGCATGATTCTTTTATATGTGATAAGTTCCTCCATTCTACCTCTCCTTCTCCTCCCCTTCTTCTAGGGGATCCTTCTTTCATATCTATTCATTTTTTCACATCATCTCAACATAAAGAACTCACTCCTGTACCCTCTTTCTATGTTGAATCCTTCTAACTGTCGCAATAATAATATAATTCTTAGGTGTTACATGTAACATCTTCCATATAGAAAGATAACAGTTTAACTTTTTTTAAATCCCTTATGATTTCTCTTTTATGTTTACCTTTTTGTGCTTCTCTTGAGTTTTTTATTTGCAAGTCAAATTTTCTATTCAGCTCAGGTCTTCTCATCAAGAATGTTTAAAAGTAATATATTTCATTGAATATCTATTTTCCCCCAAAGGATTAGGCTCAGTTTTGCAGGGTAAATTATTCTTGGCTGTAATCTTAGTTCCTTTGCCTTCCAAAATACCATATTCCAAGCTCTCCACTCCTTCAAAGTGGTAGCTGCTAAATCTTTTGTGATCCCAACTGTGATTCCAGGTTATATTAATGATCTCTTTCTGGATGCTTGAAATATTTTCTCTTTGACCTGAGAGCTTTGGAATTTTATTATTATATTCCTGAGGGTTTACTTTGGATGCTGACTGATGGATCCTTTTGATTTTTATTTTACCCTCTGGTTCTAGTTATCAGAACAATTTTCCTTGATAATTTCTTGAAATCAGATGTCAAGACCTTTTTTTTTTTTTTTATCATACCTTTCAAGTAGTCCAATAATTCTTAAGTTATTTCTCCTGAATGAATTTTCCAGACCGGTTGTTTTTCCAATGATCTATTTCAAATTTTCTTCTACTTTTTATTCTTTTGATGTTTTATTGTATTTTTTTATCTCAAGGGGTCATTAACTTTCACTTGCCCAATTCTAATTTTTAAGGAATTACTTTCTTTAGTGAACTTTTGTGCCTCTTTTCCATTTTACCAATTTTGCTTTTTAATGGATTATTTTTATCAGTGAATTTTCACACCTATTTTTTTTAGTTAGCCAATTCTGTTATTTTCTTCAATATTTTTGTGCCTCTTTTACCAAGTTAACTGTCTTCTCATAGTTTTCTTCCTTCCCTTCCATTTTTTTTATTTGCCTAATTTTTCCTCTAGCACTCATTTTGTTTTGAAAATCACATTTAGCTCTCCCAGAAATTCTTATTGGGCTTCTGTCCAATTCACATTTTTATTTGAGACTTTGCACATAGCTGTTTTGACTTCATTGTATTTCTCTGAATTTGTGTCTTGATCTTCCCTGTCACCAGAGTAACTTTTAATAGTCAGGTTCTTTTCTTGTTATTTGCTCATTTCTCTACCCCATCTTTTGATTTGGAACTTTATGTTAATGTTGGGCTCTGTTTATGGCATAGAGTTAGAGAGTCATTGTCTCAAGCATCAAGATTTTCACACTGCTGTTTCTAGAGTTAGTTCTGGGAGTTTGGAATTTTTCAGTGATTCCAAGTTGTTGTAATCTAGGGAGAGCTGTGATCTCTCTGTTTGTACTCCAATCCTTACTCAGGATGAACCTCTTATCCCTTGGGATTGCAATTGATACTACTCCTCAGGATCACTGATCCCTTGAGACAACAAATGATACTGCCCCTCAGGGCTTCCACTTTCTCTTGGTCAAAAGTGTTTCTCTTTGTCCTTGAACTATGACCCAGAAGTGGGCACAGGCAATGGAGTTGTCAAACAGGTCCTGTGTCCAGTGCCAGTACAAGATTCTCCTATACTCTCTTTATGACTACTTGACAGGTCTCCTTACCATCTCTGGTTTTGGAGTGCCTGAATCTACTGCTGCATCTGTTGCCACCACCTAGTCCTACCATTGGTATTTCATCCAGTGGGCTCTGGGCCAGCCTCCACCCCCATGTCACAGATTTTTTTTTCAAACTCCTAAGTTGTCTTGGGCTGGAAGAATTTCTTAACCTGACCTTTTCTTGACTCTGTCACTCCAAAAATTCATTTTGAAGTATTATTTTAAAATTGTTTGAAGAAGAATGTCAGGAGGACTTAGCTGAGTACTTTCTTTACTCTGCCATCTTGGCTCTGCCCCAGAAGTCCTGCTCACCTTTTTTAAACTATTTGTTCTCCTTCTGAGTCCTTGCTTCACAATTCTTCTGCAATTTATAATTGCATTTTAATTCTCTTATTTTGTTTCTTCCAGACACTCTTGGAGTCTTATAAATAAATTTTTTTTTACTCTCTTAGGTTCTGCTTATATTTCTTTTTGGTGGAGTTGCTCTCTTTCTCTGGGTTTATCTGTGAATCTTTTAACCTATAATAATATTTTAGGGCATTCATTATCTTCCTTTTTACACTTGTACATCCAGCTTCAAAACTCCTACATTTCAACATTTTTGCCAGGCCAGATTTTGCCTGCTTCCATATTTGTAAATGGGGTGATCAGTCCTTGTCTTATCTTGACCTCAGTTTCTCTATTTGTGTTGATGGCTTCTATATCCTCTGGTGTTCTGGGAAGTTTCAGTGTTCCTGCTCAGTTATCTGCAGTCTCCTAGCCTCCCATAGTGTATCCCTAGTCAGGTTGTTTCTGTGAGTTTCAAGAATCTCTGAGTGAAGAGCTGTTGCAGATTTCTGCCCTGGTTATCTGAGCTCATACTGAATTCCCTAGCAGAGCTGCTCTCAATTGTCCATCACTTCTGGCTCTTTTTTTGTGCGGAACTGGGATGGCAGAAGTAGCTTACTAATGCTTCTTTTTGGATTTCTTGATCATTATTTGACTGGGTTCCCTTTTCAGATCATTTCTGGAGTACATGTGGGAGATCTAGGCTCCTCTATGAAATTTCATCCATATATGAACTTAAAATGAAGTCCAAGGCTAGAAAACTTCTCCATTTCAATTTAATCCAATAAATATGTATTAAGCACTTACTATGTGCCAGGCACTCTGCTATGCACTGAGGATAAAAATTTAAAAATACAGTCCCTACTCTCAGAGAGCTTATAGTCTAATGGGGGAAAGACAACACACAAAAAGAAGCTGGAAAGCATCAGTACATGGGGGCACACAAGGTGGTCCCTGACAAAGGGGCATTTTATTCCAGGGAGTTAAAACCAAGCAAAGGAGCAGATGCAAAGTTCTTCCCAGAAACTACCTCATTTTTGATGTAAGGCCTTGAATTAAAGAAAGCGTTTACACATCTTCATCCTCCTCTCAAGTCTACCCTTTCTTTTTTTCAAGTCATACTTCATTGACCTTACAGTTCCTTCCTTCTCCTTTCAAAGAAGTTTATGTGAAAATGGTCCCTTGCAGATTTGGTACTCTGACTGGTACTGTGTTATTGGTATAGTATGCGAGGAGAACATTAGCTGGATAATTAAGAGAAAGGACTGAGCTCGACTGCTCAATGACTATCACAAAAACTGAGATCTGGGAGAAACCTCAAAGACTCTTGTTCAAATCATCCCTACCCAAGAGTCCCCTCTATAACATTACAATGTGTTCTTCCAGCATTCATTTGAAGATCCCTAGTAAGGAGAAATCGTTTGCCGGCAAAAGTAACCCATTCCACTTTTGGCCAGATCTAGTTGTTAGGAGAATTTTTTTTTTTAATATCAAGCTTGTCTTTTCTTCTTCAACTTCCACCCACTGCTTGTTGGGGATAGGAAAAACAAATGTCCTCCCTCTTTCACATGACTGCTTCTCAAGAAACTTGAATCCGGTTGTCATGTTCCCTCTAAATCTTGTCTTCTCAAAGCTCCCTCCATTTCTTCAACCAGTATTCATATGGCATGACGTCAAAGCTCTTCATCTTCTTTTCCATTCTTCTCTGAATGATCTCAAATTTATGACAGCCCTCCTATATTGTAGTTTTAGAGCTCAATAGAATATGCCAGATGGAGGTTGACTGAAATATTGTATAATGGGACTGTCAACTGTGTTTTGAATACCATGCCTTTCATAATTCTCTTGGGCCATGTCATCAAGGCAAACAGAATGGCAAGCTTTGCCATTGTCCCAGAATCTGTCAGAGTAGACATTCTAATTCAGCCTCCAATCATTGTGTCACATACATGCACAAAGGAATATTAGAAGAATAAATTTGTGGAAGTATGATCATATTTACTCATATTTTATGAAAAACAGTTTTTAAAAATAGGTTACATGTATATAGAATGTTAAAACTTGCAACAAACCTGTGAGGTGGATAGTGGAAGTGTTTTATTTTTATCCACGTATTTCATTGGTGTAAGAAAATCTCTGTGAATCTTGTACCTCTCTGTTAATGCAGGTAGATAACTATCCTGAAACTTATACTCTTAAAGGATGTCCTGGTACAAGCCAGTATGTGTCTGAGGCTGGACTGAAAGCAGGACTTCGCAATTTTGAGAATTGCTCTCAAGTAACTATGCCAGATTGTTTCTTAGTAAAATTATTATCATATCAATTTTTTTAAATTGGGAAGTCAAAGCTCAAATCTGTCACGTTACTTTTCTGATCATATAACTAGCAAAAATAATAACCAAGACTCAAAACAGAGGTGTGCTGAAGTCAACTCAAACTGACTCACAAGAGTTGATTGCTAATTTTCAGTGTGATTGGTTATACTTCAGAAATTCATATATAGTACAAATCAGGGCTGAATTTTTTGTTTTGGTGATTGGCTAGACTTAATAGGAGAAAATGATAATAATGAAGATAAACTTAAATTGTATTGGGAATACGTTTTTGAGAGTTGGTTGTTAAATGTTTACCTCATACCCCTGATTTAAATCTGTCTTATGCCTCTAGTACCCTTTCCACTGTCGTTAAGCCTAGAAAAAATATTTTTAAAATCCAATAATGGCAGACAATTATCACCAACAATAAGAAGAATAAGCGATTATGGAGGTGATTGACTTTGTCAAAGTAAACTTAGGAGTTCTGAAGCTGTACATGTACCTCACTTCACAGTTATGGTAGTTGATATTCATACATTTACCATTTGATATACAAGGTGGCATCACATTTACATAGCACTTCAAGCACTTTCTTCATACTTCATTCTCATGAGGAAGATTTCCCAAGTAGAATTATCCTTGTTTCATAGATAAAGAAATTGAGGCTTGGAGAAGACAAGGGGTCAGAGCCATGCCCGGGGCCCAGAGACTCGAGGTCTTTCTGTGCCTTAATTGCCTGAAACTCAGATAGGAAAACAGACAAATTGGGATAAGGAAAGGCAGAGAGGCACTAACTGAAAGTAGTGACACAGAGGTTGTGAAATCTAGGAAACCTCATTCAATGGGCACTTTTTCTATCTTCATGATCCAAATTCACTCCTTTAAAACTTTTACTCCCTTTCCCATGATGACAAATGTTCCAATTGTTTCTGTGTTATAGAATCTTTTGGCTCTTCTTTCTATTACAGAATCTATGGCCTACTAAGGTCATCAAGCTACTAGGCCTATTAAGTTTCTTAGGTCATAATATATAGATACATTTTCTCACAGCTGTTCACTTAACAAAGGTCATTTGGCTAAGATTGGCATCCAGCTAGAAGATGAACAATGAAATAAATGCTAATTGCAAGAGTCATGCACCAAAATACTGTGCCTGGACACTTGCATACCTCAGTCTAGCATACCTCATACCTCTAATCACAAGATGACCCATACATTGCTGCCAATGTGTCTGAGGAGTGCTCTTTCATGTTAAAAATTAAAAAAAACTCCCTTACACAATTTCCACCATCCTTCTCAATGATGCAGCCTGGACAACATAGAGGGCATGGTATGTGAAATGACTTTTGAGTACTAAGGCAGAGTAGGGGCAGTAAATGGTCAAGGTGATTCATGGGTTGTTAGTCACTAGAGCCTCTTCAGCCTCTCTGTAGAAATCTTTGCAGCTTTGCCCATAAAGATGAAAAATATTTGCAGCGGGACAGTGAACTGGAAAATATATTTAAAAGAATAATTCTCTGGCAGTCCAGTGACAAAAGACAGTCAAGAGAAACTAAATGGATTTTTTTCTACCTCAAATTTCTCAGAATGGAATGTAATCATCACACCAGAAAAGAAGTCTGTTTTTAAAGTGGAGAGTTTTTGTGGGGTGGGTGATAGTGGGGAATGCTACAGGGTTGGGGACTGGTAATTACAGTCTTATGAGAGTCAACGGAGGGGACTAAGAAAGAAGGAAAGATTAAGAATTTCACATTGCTCCCAAGTCTCCCACACTCTACCCCAGTTCTTAAAACATAAACTTATTTAGTGTAGTTTGACTAAACTGATAAAGACCCATGATGTAGTCTTAGGTTCCCACTGTAAATTCCCACAACTATCTGATACAACTGACAATTTTGGTTTCAAGAATTTATGGTTTCATGATTCTAATATTTTCACATAATTAGTAAGAAAGAGACTGTAGGAGCTACTTTGAAAATGGGTTTTATATCATATATGTCTAAGAATAACCATAGAATGAATCCCATGATTAGCAGGCTATATTCAATGGCCATTATCCATGCTCATGTTATAAATAAGGGTCAGCCTATACATATATAACCAGAGAAGAAGACTGTTACTAATGTAACATCTTCTGTATTTATTTGTAATTCACATACATCAGTCCTTAGTTTTCCCCAAGCAGTCCTTTCAACTCCTGAGGGCTCTTTGTCCAAAATATTAATGACATAAGGCTAGATTTTTTTTTATTTTGGGCCGTTTTATAAACCATTTTTGTCTGAACACAAAAGATTGAATTTGATGTTCTCTAGTAATCCCTCTTGGTTCTAGGATTTTCTATTATGCTGTTACCACCTAAATAAAAAGTCAGAATCCAGTGAGAATGTCCCACCCTAAGAAACAATTTATATCAAATAAGATAAGTTAGAACTTTTGGGGGCTGTGTGAACTAGGATTCTTTCATGAGACTTTACTCTCAAGTCACTGTACTACACTTTGGCATATGTTTCAGAATTGGACAGTATAAGATCACTTACTTAGTACAATAGCCCCATGGTGCAAGCTAGTCCCCTTGGAGAAGATGAAGTGAAGTGGTCCACTGATCCATGTTAACAAATGACTAGTAGGTCATGCATTTGTAGGAGATGAGTAGGACCTTTCAGAATCCTCAGTGGCATGCTCACTCAATCACATACCAGAAAAGGATACTGCCACTAGGATCAGTCATCAACAAAATTCCATTCTAGGCCACCCACCCCAACCACACATGCTTTTTGCATTGTTTCATGCCTCACTACACAAGCTGCCTATAACCTCTCCAGAATATTAAAAAATCTTACCATACTTATGATAGGTGACTGTGGCAAAGGTCTTAAATGTAAGACGTGAATTGGTTTTGTCATATCTACTATACTTATTTCTTACAAAGGAAGTTATTAATTGGGAATTGTTGAGTTAGTGGATAATGACAGAGATGAAAAAACAGAAACAAAAAAGGATCAATAAGATATATTAAAACTCAAAAGAAAACAAAAAGAAATTCAGAAAGGGCACAAATAGGGAAAATTTGTTACCACTATGTTGTGTTTAATATACATGTCTTATCAAAACAAACGTAATAGAAGTTCACAATTTCATACACAAATGTTTTTTCTTTGAATATTAGAATGTTTGTTTTGTGGATAATTGTCAAGCTGATAATAGAAAGAATATTAAAGTACAAAAGAAAGTGGGATTTATAATTCCTCTCCACTCCCTCCCCACCAAGATTTTATGGTCCAGGAAGACATACTGGCCACCTTCAACTGGGGAATGACAAGATAGCCTGACATTTAAATTTACCTTTTTTTCTATAAAAAGGGTATGGGAGTGGGGGTGGGTGGATATATATAGCAAGAGATGGAGATGATCTATGGCAGCGGATTGGTTTTGAGTGGCATAGTGAGGGTTGCCAGAGGCAAAACTATGAAAAAAGGTGAAATTGTTCTTTGTCACCCCCCCACTCCCACTGTCAGCTCCTATTTCTTTTATCATATTGCTCCCTCTATTTTCCTTCCCCCCTGTACTACATACCTACCTGGTATATGAGGTAAGAAGTTTTAGTGTTCTAGCTAGGAAGACTACATAGTTTAGGAAAAAGAGAGCGGAACAAAGAGTTGGGTGACCAAGAACCTAGTCCTGGGTCAGACAACAACTAGTTGTATGACCTCGGACACCATTTCACCTTTTGGGGTCTCAGTTTCCACATCTATAAAATAAGTAGAATAGACAAGATAATTTCAAAAGTTCCCTCTATGCTATGATTTGATTCTAATGGATCCTGAAATATTAACTGAAAACTAAAGTACTGATGGTGACTTAAAGCATGAGCCTATTGAGGGTATTTGCATTTTAAAAGGAACTTTTAAAGGGGGAAGTACATTTAAACTCCCAAGAAAAGAAATTCAAATAATGGTTTGAAGGCTCAGTTGATATTTTGAGATGTATGACTCATTAATAAGACCTATCCTAAACTTGACAGGCAGAGATTTTGAGAAAATCATATCTCCACCACATTGTCCCACCATTCTACTCTTCCAACTATTATCTTGACAAGCATCATAACCATAGAAGATTCATAGAGAGGCAGCTAGGTGGTGCAGTGGATAGAGCACTGGCTTTGAAGTCAGGAGGACCTGAGTTCAAATTCAACCTCAGACACATAACACTCACTAGCTGTGTGACTCTGGGCGAGTCACTTAACCCTAATTGCCTCACTGAAAAAAAAATTATTTTCCTGCCCTACAGAAAAATTGAAGGGGAATGGGATAAGAGAAGTGAGGGAGAGATAGAAGGGAGGGCAGATTAGGGGAAGGGGTATTCAGAATGAATGCCATCTTGGGGTGGGGGGAGGGACAAGATGGGGAGAAAATTTGGAACTCAAAATCTTGTGGAAGTGAATGCTGAAAACTAGAAATAAATTAATTTTTAAAAAAAGAAGGTTGATAGAGACTTTGCCTTAAAGTAAAATTTAGAGGGTGAAAAAATACAATATATTTACTCCCTAAGCACAGGAGGATATGAGAGGAATGTAAGCTCAGGAAATAGTTTGAAACTATTGCTCTTGCTATATCATTTGAATAAATGCCTTTGATGATTGCAAATTGTGTCTACTGATTGACTGTTATAATGGGAATCACATTAGCAAAGGCCCAGGAGCAATAGAGTTAGAAGAATACCCTCATGTGGTTACCCCCAGATCCCTAGACTAACAACCATGTCTCTGTGAGTAGAAGTTTTAGTTGGAAAGTACCCTCAGAAATGCTGTTACACAATGGACTGGAGTAGTTGAAACCCTTCTCTATTATTTTCACTCTCTTCTGATTTTTTATGTAGAGGGCATTGAATGACATTAGGTACCAGCTCCTGTAAGTATATAGTTTTATTATTTTGAAATTTGAAGTTTAAAAAATGATTTTCACATCCAAAAGTTGACAAGCCAACTTAACAAATAAAGCAGTTCTAGCTGTGCCAACAGAGAGAGGAATCTCTTCAAATCAAATAGGATGAAGAATGGGAATTAAAGGCAGGAGAGAAGTTTTACTAGAAGTACCACAATATCTTCAAAAAAAATAATAATAAAAAGGGTGACCAAATCTTGGTTCTTGGGGCCTGAAACTGGTCAAGTGCAAACGTTTCCATGCTCATACTTAAATATTAAAGTAGTATATCTTAAGTAGCTGAGACACCTACAATTTTGGCAGACTGAATCTGATGACTTGAAATCAAATGGTGAGGTGATATCATACAATCACAGAATTAGAGCTGGGACTCTATTGCTTCTGGGCCTTTGCTAATGTGATTCCCATTGTAACAGTCATCAAGCACAACTGTTTCCATTTGGCAGACAAGGCAGCTGAGGTCCAGAGAAGTTAATCGGCTTGTCCAAGTTCATATAGCTAGTAATTGTCTGAGGCAGGTTTCAAACCAAAGTCTGACTCCAAGTCCGTAGTTTACCTACTGTACTACTCAGTGGGCTGGATGATTCTAAGTACAAGATCTAGTAGAAGTAAGGAGTGAGAAGAATAGGAGGAGGAAAAACCAATAGAGAGAAAAGCCTATTTCCTTCTAAGTACTAATTGAGGACCAGAGTTTATTAATAAGACATATAGAATTGCGTAATTTGACCTTTTGACTCATTATTCCTTCCTCACTAAAGTACTCAGTGGAAAACTCCTTTAAAGTATCTAAAGGAGGGGAATGTGCTATTTTCAGGGAGCAGATGAAGACAAAGATCTGTGGCCTATTCCACGGGTAAAGCTAAGACTGTAGGGAATTAAACCTAGAGAGGAGAGGTGGTGGCAGCTAGAAGTCAGTATGGAGACCTTAACAAGCCAAATTCTGGTAGAATTTTTGTAGAAATTATCACAAATTATCATCCCTTCCACCTCATTATGATATGGAGATAGTGTACCTGTGACCTCAAGTTTGTTGTTGTTTAGTTGTTTCAGTCACATCCAGTTCTTCATGACCCCATTTGGGGTTTTCTTGGCAGAGATACAGGAGTGGTTCGCCATTTCCTTCTCCAGCTCATTTTACAGATGACAAAACTGAAGCAAACAGGGTTAAGTGACTTGCCCAGGGTCACACAGCTACTAAGTATCTGAGGCCAGATTCGGACTCAGGAAAATGAGTTTTCCTGACTCCAGGCCCAGCACTCTATCCACTGCACCACCTTGCTGTCCTTGACATCAAGGTACCAGGAACAAATCATATTAAATTTGTATCTAACATAACACAAAAATGTAATCTGATTGGACCGTGACCATAATGAAAGCATGTTACAATTACAAAAGTTTCTAATTAAAAAGGACTTATTTAAAGGACTATCAACCAAAAGAAAGAAAGAAAGAAAGAAAGAAAGAAAGAAAGAAAGAAAGAAA
>NW_020954648.1:7262568-7274444 GCF_900497805.2 Vombatus ursinus
AAGGAAGGAAGGAAGGAAGGAAGGAAGGAAGGAAGGAAGGAAGGAAGGAAGGAAGGAAGGAAGGAAGGATGGAAGAAAAAGATGGAGAAAATAATTTATATATCTACAGTACTGTCCAAGAGAGAAAATACTCTGGCCAAGCTGTCAAATAAGGTTTCTCCGTTCCTGGATGACTTGGGATAGAGGTTAGATGACCACATCAGGTTTAGAGAGTTGAACTGTAAGGTCCCTTCCCATTCTGAGTGTCTCCGTGTCTGTTAGCTTAGATCACTAAATTGTGCAACATTTAACTGTCCCTCAGTTTTATACAGAAATGGTGAAAGTCTAGTCATAATTATGTCAGCATAATGCTTCTATAAGTATGTCTGGCTTTAGGAGTTTGTAGTGAGCCCTGCCAAGGATGTCAGTGTGATTTCCCACATATGGCTTCATCCTTAATTGCTAGTGAACCTTTGGCCTGTCTCCCAGGGGGACGTGCATACACTCCCCTTCTCTCTGGATTTTATTGGTATCATTTATTCCCTTGTAAAACAATCATCTCAGGAAGAAGAATCCAAAAGGAATGATTTCTTTTCTCCTTGTCCTCTCTGGCTGCCTCCCAACCACCCCAGCTATGCAGCTCTGGATTCTGTCTGACACATCTTAACTAGTGACATTTAGCAGATGCTCCTTGAAGAAATAGGGGAGGGTTAAGGTGAGGCAGAGTGTGATAAAAGTAATTAGAGTAAAAATGTCTCAATTACCAAGATGTTCCCACAGGGTCTCCTTCTGTTAGCAAATCTGGAGCAGGAAGGACTCTCTTTAGGGAAAAGATCTTGAGTGAAGGGAGATACTGAACTAGGTCAAAGGTAAGTTAAGGCCAAAGAGATAGAAAATCACAGAATCATAGAATTTCTGCATTTGGAAATCACTGCAGAGTTTATGCAGTACAATTCACACCTAAGAAGGAATCTCTTTATGACATCATTGAACAAGCAGCCATTCAGTTTCCATCTGAAGGCATCTAAGGATGGGGACCATACCATGTACCCAGGCTTCCCATTCCACTTTGAACTAGTCGAATTTTTAGAAAGATTTGTGTCGTTCTTGTTGTCATTGTTTTACAGACCAGTGAGATCTTCTCTGCAACTTTCTCTACTCCCTACTAGATCTGCCCTCTGGAGCTAAGTGGGATATGTCTAATCTCTCTTCAACATGACAGCCCTTTGAATGTTAGAATCAACAATCATATACTCACTAAGTGTTCTCTTCCTTGGGCCAAGTTTCCCCAGTTCCTTGTATCAGACATGGGCATAGCAGATATGTTTCTAATTTAAGCAACTCAAAAGGGATAAATCAGCACCTAAAATAATACAAGTTTCATCTTTATATAGTAACCAAACTGAATAATAATGGAGGTAATTCCACCATTTTGGTTTTTGTCTATCAGTACTAATTGTCAAGGATGATTCCATCCTTTGTTCTACTATGCCTATGTCAGGGAAGGCTGACTGACTCACAAATTAGCTGTACCTCAGTTAGATTGTATGAGTCCTGGATCCCATTTTAAACACTGTAGATTAATTAATTTGTAATTAATTAATTTTTTAACTATTCACCAAGAGGTTCTTGGGCCCTGAGGGATGTGTTTACCCTAATAAAAATCATTGGAGACTGGTTTATAAATAAAGATAACAGTAAATTACTTGACATTGAGAACTCTCTAAAAGGATTTGTTGTTGTTGTTCAGTCATGTTTAACTTGTTGTGACCTCATGGACCTTAGCTCACCATGCCCTTCTATCCTCCACTATCTTCTAAAGTCTGTCCAAACTCATGTTTGTTGCTTGCAAGGCATTTCTCTCCATCTCATCCTCTGCTGTCCCCTTGTCCTTTTGCCTTCAATATTTCCCAACATCAGTGTCTTTTTCGATGAGTCATGCCTCCTCATTATGTGGCCAAAGCAATTAAGCTTCAGCTACAGTATATGTCTTTCCAATGAATAATCTGAGCTAATTTCTTTAAGCACTGACTGATTTGATCTCTTTGCTATCCAAAGGACTCTCAAAAGTCTTCTCCAGCACCACAATTCAAAAGCTTTGATTCTGTAGTGCTCAGCTTTCCTTAGTGTCCATCTCTCACAGCCATGCATTACCGTGAAAAAACATAGCTTTAACTATATAGACTTTTGTCAGCAAGGTGATACTTCTGCTTTTTAGTATGCTGTCCAGATTTGCCGTAGCTTTCCTTCCAAGGAGCAAGTGTCTTTTAATTTCATGGCTGCAATTGCTGTCTGCAGTGATCTTTGAGCCCAAGAATATAAAATCTGATATTGTTTCCATTTCTTCTCCTCTATTTGCCAGGAAGTGAAAGGACCATTTGCCATGATCTTAGGTTTTGTTGTTGTTGTTGCTAAGCCTGAAACAGATTTTTACACTCTTCTCTTTCACCTTCATCAAGAGATTTCCTAATGTTTCTTCACTTTCTGCCATCAGAATGGCATATGCATAAATGAGATTGTTGATGTTTCTCCCAGCAACCTGGCTTTTGACTTGTCCAGCCTGGCATTTCACATGATGCACTCTGCGTATAATTAAAATAAATAAGGCGACAATATATAATCTTGCAGTACTCCTTTCCCAATCAGTTGTTCCATGTTTGATTCTAACTGTTGCTTCTTGACCCACATACAGTTCCTCAGGAGACAAGTAAGATGGCTTTAAGAACTTGCCACATTTCATTTTGATCCACACAGTCAAAGGCTTTAGTGTATTGAACGAAGCAGAAGTAGATGTTTCGTTTTTTGGTTTGTTTTTTTTCTGGAACTCCATTGCTTTTTCCATGATCCAGCGAATGTTGGCGATTTGGTCTCTAGTTCCTCTGCATCTTCAAAAACCAGTCTGATCTTCTGATATTTCTCAGTTCATATATTGCTGAAGCCTAGCTTACAGAATCTTAAACATAACCTGCAGGTATGTGAAATGAGTGCAATTATTTGGTAATTTGAATATTCTTTGACATTACCCATAAACTGACCTTTTCTAATCAAGTGGCTCCTGTTGGGTTTTCTAAGTTTGCTCACATATTGAGTGCAGCCTGTAACACCATCATTTTTTTAAGATTCAAAATGGCTCAGCTGGAATTCCATCACCTCCCCTAGCCTTGTTATTAGCACTTCCTAAGGCACACTTGACTTCATTCACAAGCCTCTAGATCAGTATCCATACCATTGTGGTTATTAGTGATGTTAAGATCTTTCTTGTATAGTTCTTCCATATATTCTTGTCACCTCTTCTTAATCTCTTCTATTTCTAATGAGTCTCTTTCATTTTTGTCTTTTATCATGCACTTTTTGCATGAAACATTCCCTTGATATCTCTAATTTTCTTGAAGATATCGCTTGTCTTTCCCATTCTATTGTTTTCTTCTATTTCTTTGCATTGCTCATTCAAGAAAACCTTCTATTCTCCTTTCTATTAGCTAGAATTCTGCATTCAGTTGGGCATATCTTTCCCTTTCTCTTTTACTTTTCACTGTCTCTTTTTTTCCTCAGCTATTTATAAAACCTCATCAGATAACCATTTAGCTCTTTTATTCTTCATTTTCTTTGGAGTGTTTTTTGTTGCTGCCTCCTGTACAAAATTGCAAATCTCTGTCCATAGTTTTCAGGCACTCTATCTACCAAATCTAATACCTTAAATCTATTCTTCACTTTGATCTCATATTCATAAAGAATGTTATTTAGGTTATACCTATATAGTCTGATGGTTTTCCCTACTGTCTTCAATTTAAGTTTAAATTTTACAATAAGAAGCCTATGATTACAGTCAGCTCCAGGTCTTATTTAACTGACTATATGGAGCTTCTCTGCCTTTGGCTGCAAACTATATTATTAATTTCATTTCAATATTGACTATCTGGGGATGCCTGTGCATAGAATTGCCTATTGGGTTGTTGAAAAAGTGTTTGCTATAACCAGCAAGTTAGTTTGACAAAACTCTATTTAGTCTCTGCCCTGCTTCGTTTTGTACTCCAAGGCTAAACTTGCCTGTTATTCCAATTATCTTTTCACTTCCTACTTTAGCATTCCAATCTCTGTGATGAATGAGATTTTTTTGCCTCTTCAGCATCAGTGGCTGAAGCATAGACTTGTATTATTATGACATTGAATGGTTTGCCTTGGATTTGAAATATCATTCTGTCATTTTTCAGATTATACCGCACATCTGATTTTCTCACCCTTTTATTGACTATGAGGGCTACTCTATTTCTTCTAAGGGATTCTTGCCCACAGTAGTATGTATAATGATCACCTGAATTAAATTCACCCACTCCTGTCCATTGACACCCAAGATATTGATGTTTTATCTTTTCGTCTCCCGTTTGACCACATCCAGCTTATCTTGATTCATAGTTCTCACATTCCAAGTTCCTATGCAGTATTGATCTTTACAGCATCGGGCTTTCCTTTTAACACCAGAAACATCCACAGCAAAGCTTCCATTCAGCATTGGCCCAGCCACTTCATTCTTTCTGGAGCTACTTGTAGTTGTCCTCCACTCCTCCCTAGTAGCATGCTGGATACCTTCTGACCTTAGGGGCTCACCTTCCAGTGTCACATCTTTTATCATTTTAATGCTGTCTATGGAGTTTCCTTGGCAAAGATAATGGAGTGGTTTTTCATTTCCTTCTCTAGTGCATCGCCTTTTGTCAGAACTCTACACTGCGACCTGTCAGTCTTAGGTAACCCTGCATAGCATAGCTCACAGTTTCATTGAGCTACGCAAGGCCCTTTGCCCCAACAAGGCAGTGATTCAGCTTCTAAATTTAATCTGAACTTTGATTAGAAGATCTGTATTCAATTTTGTCTCAGATGTTTAATACCTGTGTGACCTTTAACAAATAAGTTATTTAACCTCCCTGAGCCTCAGCACCTCCTAATTTCTCACCAGTTACACTGCTTTTTTTATTCTTTGGAAGTCTGCATCACACCTTCCTTCTACCAGGAAACTCATCAGTGGAAAGTCTCATTATACTGCAAGATTGAATTTGCTTGGTTTAACCACTCACCACCCTCTGCCCTTATGATTGGACCTTTTGACCAGAGAGCAAGGGTTTCTGTTTAAAGAGGGGCTGAGAACAGTTTTATTCCCCATTTCCCAGCAGCTAAAATTTTGGATATGTTTGGAACTCTTCACCATGCCCCCATTTTTCAGCTTCCATTTGCAAATTGTCTTCCTTCCTTAGATAAAAGATATATAGATAATAGATATAAGCTCCTTGAGGTCTGGGATAGTCTTTGTTGGGTTTTTTATTTTATTTTATTTTCATTTGCATCCTCCTGCTTAGAACAGTGCCTAACATATAAAAGGTACTTAATAAATGTTTATATAGTCAGTTTGACTGACTGACTGGCTTCCTCATTTGTAAAATGAAGAGATTGGACTAGATGTTCTCTGAGGTTTCCTCTAGCTTTAAATGCATCATCCTATGATCCAAACTACAGGGACAGGGAACCAATCTCTTTCTGAAGGAACCCAAACTACATGAGAGTAGTGAGATTATCTAGTTGTTATTAATGATCAAAAATGGACTTCATAATCTGTAAAATAAAAAGTTGTCTTTAGAGAAACCATATCCCTCTTTGCCAAATGTTATCCCTTGAAAATAAAATAGTTCTCCTTTACCCTGTAAAGCATTTATTCTTCCCTTGCCTATCATGGTTTTTCCTCACAATCTTGAAGAGCCACCACTTGACCAAAGGAAGCAGTATTATACTCTCTATAAATCAATCCTGAAGCTAATGTCATTTGAGGAAAATGGGTTTGGTTGTTCTAAAACCACTCATCACTTTGCAGTCAGTAATGTCATTGTCAGATCCAAAGAGTAATACCAGGTCATAATACCATAGAGATTGATTGTTCCTTCCCAGGCATTACATGTAGTATTCAGGCTTCTGTCCTCAGATGAGAAGTGTCTAGTCATGGTGATATTGTCTTCTCAGGCATAGAAGACTGAGAAAAATAGAACAGCATAAGATGCCACAAAATTGTACATATTTCTATAAGAAATATAACTATGAAAATAATAGGATACATTATGCAACTATTTGCTAACTAGTAAGGATAAATAAGTGCATATAATATAATAAGATATAATTATGTCTTAATTAAGAAATATTTATTCTTTCTCCTTCCAATATTCCAACTCCAACCCTTCCTTATCCCTAAGGGGGGGGGAGAGGCAAAAACAATGCTTATAGCAAATTTGCATAGACAAGCAACCAAATTCCCATATTGGCCATATAAAAAACTGGACATCTCATTAAGCGTCTTGAAACCATCATCTCTCTATTAGGAGGTGGATAACATTCTTCACCATTTATATTCTGAAATCACATTTGTCAGAGAAATTAAGTGTTTCAAATTTGTTCTTTTTATGTTTTCTTTTTTAATTGTATAAGATCATTCTCCTGGCTCTGCTCAGTTCTTTCGGCATTAGTCCGAAAATTCTTCTTGGGGTTCTCTAAAATTGTACACAAACCTAGGTTCATGTTGTGTAACTTCTTACTAATATTAAATCAGTTATCCATCACTACCTAATTTAATATAACTCATATTATCTTTATTAGGCTAAATAGAATTAACATATATTTCTTGGGTTAAAATTCTTCTAGATTCTAATTGTTCCAGCTCAGTTATAAACCTTTGATATTTATAATAATAGAATCTGAGCTGGGAGGAAGTTTCACAAGTCATCTAATACCAACTATATCTGAGCAGAAATATTCTCTACCTCCCCCATTTCTTAGCTACATAACATTATTTGGCACCAATGGTTACTAGTCTCCTTTGTTTCAGGCAACAAAACTTGCATGTATAATTAGCCTAATTGCTCTACCTAGGACTTTTTGTGTACCTATGTTCCAAGGAGAAAAAATTCCCATACTTTCCCTACTAGGAAAACTTTCCTTCTATATGGCTTCTCTCTGCTCCAAACTACTGTGTCTAATGTCTCCTGTAGTCAACAGAGACAGGAAAAAGATGGAGTGCTCTGCACTATATTTAATATCCTTATAAGCATTTTCTCTCTACTTCAGGGGAAGGGGCAAAAAACAAAGATTGTTTAAGGGCCTACACTGTGCCAGGCACTGTGCTAAGTGCTTCACAAATTTTATTTCAGTTGTCACCAACCACCAGTTAGGAAGAAGTCATTCTTCTCAAGGTATCTGAGTGTTAGTAAACTACAGTGTTGTGTTGTTCTTGTTGTTGTTCGTTTGTTTGTGTTGGGTGGTGTGAGAGGGTTTAAGGTTTTGATTTTTTTATTTTGACTCACCCCTATAGTTAATGTAATTTTTAATGTGTTTTGGCCTCTGATAAATGCTGCATTTAATTGCTTTTGCTTCCAACCCCCTTTCTTTGACCATCTGAGAGAGTTTTATAAACCAACCAGACCAGAACATATGATTTTAAAAACATAATATAATAACTTCCATCTATTCACCATTTGTCTTAACTACTTCATCCCCTTAAATCCTTCTAGTGACCTTTTAAAGAGATGTGCTTTAGCCTATGGGGAGAAATGTGTTGTAGATATATGTATGTACTTAGTATAAATGGCCAGATCAGCCCTGCTCAACTCTGAAACAGGCACTCGAATATATGTTAGGAGTAATTTAGTAAGCTAAAATTAATTTAATTTAATTAATTAATCTAATTTAGTAATCTTAGTAATTTGTTCATCTAAAATGTGCCAAGGATATTTGTCTTTTTTAAGTTGTTATTCAATTAATAGCAATCAAGAATTATACTTACTACCTACCTGTGTGACCTTAGGCAAGTCATTTAATTCCCTTGGTCTTGGTTTCTTAATCTGTAAAATGAGAGGTTTGGACTAAGTGGACATTGAAGTCCCATACTGCTCTGGATCTTAGAACTATGGCCTCTAGGATGTTAGACTGAATGATCTTTAATGTCTCTTCTAGCGTTGAGTTGCTATCTAAACCTGTGATTCACATAGTATAGTAGAGAAAATGCTGGCTTAAGATACAGGTGGCCTGGGATTCAGTGTGAAAATGAGGGCACTAGGTTATAGATAGTTAACATTCTATGAATCTGTTCTATAGAGAACTTCCTATACTCATTTTTGTTCCATTATAATATATGTGTGGCACAGTCTAGAGATGAGTTTTATAGGCTATTTAGGGCTTGGAACCTAGGGGAAAAGCTTCATGGAATGCATTAATCAGAAAGTACAAAATCTTTGGGACCATGTATGGTGATAAGAGTTTCTAAGGTGGTAAAAGAAAAAAATAGTGAAGTTAACCAAGGAGTTACCAAAATGAACCATGTATTCTATTCCTAAACAAAAGGATGGCTGGAGTTAAAGAACACTTAGAGTTGATGCTTAATTTCATTCTCTGCAGTCTTTCAAAAGCTACTTGTGTCCAGTAAATGTTAAGAATGCTGGCAATAACTGTTGAATACATATCAAGATTCAGTAATTGATGCCTTGCTAAGGACAGTATTGAAGGACATGATTTCTTGATACTTGAACTTAAACATTTAACCTTTTAATTTGGCTTAGAACCTATGTTTTTGGCATTTCTGAGCCTAGACTTAGGCTTAACCAAATGACAACTGTTTCTGGAGGAACAAATATTGCATTAACCTTCCTCTGAGATCTGCCACCACCAGTCACAAAATAGTCCAGAGTGACAGAAGCCCTAATTGAAAAAGATAGCGGAACAATAAAAGCCATCTTAGCTCTGTCAAGCTGCCATGTTCCTTGGCCAGGCCGGTCCTATCAGTGCTTCAAAAATGGTAACTAAAGAGAATTTCTTTAACTGATAATGGCTTCAGAGAAGGCTCAGGAGGTGAAATGGGAGGCTGACTTTGTTCTTAGGACTGGCTACCCTAATTGTATCCTTTTCCTATTTTTCCTTTGCTTCACATGCCTATTCATCTCTTCTCTGACAGAAAACAACTAGTGGGTGGGGGGGATTACAGATTGACTGAGAAGCAGAAACAGAAGCCACAGTCATGGCCCTACATTTTTAAACCCTTTATTATGGAATTTTCTTCATTTTGACTCACATCCCTGCTAAGTTTTGCTTGAAGAGATACCGCTGATGTCACTCTCACAACAAAATTTTGTGGAAACTGTCCAGTTCTTGATTTTAAGGGATGTGTTGTGTTTGATGTTTGCCATCACTTCATATGTTTAAATTTGCAAAGGTCAAGGACAAAGATATGCAGATATAATACTGATTTCATGTATTCACTTTTTTATTTCATTTTCTTATAGAATACTGCCTAATTTTTTTCCTTTTGTTTTTCCAGCTCCAAAAATATCCCTACCTAGTGTGCAATCCATTATAACAAGAGATAAATAAGAAAAAAAAAGTTCATCAGAACTATGAACTATGTGTTGTGCCTGACAGGATTATGCAGTATTTCCCTTCCAGAGACCCCACCTTTGCACTGAAGGGAGGAGAAACTTTTTATTGATGCTTCTCTGGGATCAAGTTCAATTAGTATAATTAGTCTAAGGCTTTGTTGTTATTGCTATCGTGTGTGTGTGTGTGTGTGTGTGTGTGTGTGTGTGTGTGTGTGTAATCTTTGTGTAAAGTATATTTCCTGGTACTTCTCACTTCACTCTGCATCATTTTGTATTAGCCTTCCCATCCTCTCAATTTTTCATACATGTTATACCTTAAATAATTTCATCTATTTTCATTAAAATCACAGTCTCAGAACTAGAAGTGACCTTAAAAACATATAGTCAAACTCCAGGATGAGTAGGTATATTTTCTCTAGTAGCTCTAAGAAGTAGTTGTCAATCTTCACTTGAAGATCTCCACTAGTAGGAAATTCCCCATATCGTGAGTCAGCTATTTCTGGTTTGGACAGCTCTAGTTGTCAAGAAGATTTTGCTTCTACTGAGTTAAAATCTATTCTGCAACTGTCCCTTATTGCTCTCATCTCTGCCCCCTGGGGCAATGTACATATTCATTGTTCCTTCACATGACAATCTTTCGGATATTTAAAGATATCTATTATTACTATCTTGTCTCCCACATATTCCCTCTTCTCTGCTCTAACTCACATAAAAACCTTCTCTTCTCCAGTCTAAATATCACTAGTTCTTTCAACTGGCCATCATATAGCTTTGTTACCAGTTCCTGTCCCCACCACACCCTGCTTGATCTCTTCTGGATCTCTTCCCTAACCCATCATTGTCCTTAAAATGCTATGCCTGGAATGGAACACAATATTTCAGATGTGATTTGACATGGGAAAGAAGACCATTGCTTCCCTTTTCTGGACTTTCTGTTAATGAAGTATATAAGACCATATCAACTTTTCTGGTTGCCATAACACATTGCTAAAAGTTTGCACATGTAATTTCCTATATCTTCTTCATCTAAACTATTTATCTAGCCACATGTCCCCCATCTGGTACGTTTGTTATGACTTGATGACATTTATCACTAGCAAATTTTCTAAGGGAGTTTGAGGTGCGAGAACAGGAAAGAAACACAAAAGGAAAAAGCAACAACAAAAAAAAACCAAAAAAAACACAAAAGGAAAGTCTGACTCAGAGTATCTTTTATATACAGTTGAACAATGCAAAATTCATTTGAGTCCACAAGTTCCTCTTTTAAAATGTTGAAGTTCCCTGCAAAGGTTATTATATCCTTACCTTAGTGTGTTTAATTTTAATTAGACCCATAATCAGTTGATAGCAGCATCACTTTTAAATGAGAGTTTTTGTTGAGAGGAAAAGGCAAGTTTTGTTGGATTAAGGACATTTGGTCAGAAAGAGAACAACATGAGGGCACTTGGTATCTGTAAGTTATAGTTAAAGAGGCAGTAGAGAGAAGGGTTAATCAAGGGAGACAGGAAGGGGAGAGAAGCAAATTTTGTCCCCTTTGCAGTTTTGCCTGGGGCTATGGTAGCAGCTAATATGCCCAGAACAATGCTTCTTGCTGGTTGCCAATGACTGAGTTAATTGAAATTAGTTTGGAACGATGAAAACATCAACTTCCCCCAATTCAGTTGAGTCTCCCTAGGCAAGTCAAGGCTAATTTTATACCTAAAGAACAGATCCTTAGCTCCAGAGAATATATATTTCCATATATGCATGGACCATTCATTTGAAATATAGAGCTCAATGAATAAAGATACACTAATCTGCCAGCATCTTAGCCATAGAACTATCCCATAAAATGAAATATATGTCCAACTCTAAGCAAGATTCACACAACTGTGAATTTTATATGAGAATGTGTAAAAGAGAGTGTGCAAATTGAATATGAGGACTTATTGTTTGTATGGATATTCAGGGTATAGAAAAGGCATTTTTATCTATATGCCATTCCCTCTTGGAACTATTTTAATTTGTATAATTATTCCCATATGAGGGAATATGTCCATGCCTGGGGACAGGTTTCTTCCTCTGTTTTCCTGTTTGGAATGCATCATATACTCATTTTTCCCATCTCAAATTCAGTGCTTTTTTCTGCAAAATCCATCATCAAATATGCATTTTTAAGCACCCACTATATGCCAAACCTAAATACTTCGGGTTCAAACACAAAAGTGAAATGGCATTTGCTATTTATTGTATTGGGAAGATGTGAAATTCCCTCCCAACAGACTGTTGCCTAAAATGGTCATGAAGATTGCAAACTTGTTGAGGTAGATATCTGTTTTATTCATCTTTGTATTTCCACCTAATGCGTAGCAAAGTTTCCTGAATAGAGTAAGTGCTTAAGTCTTGTTTAACAAACTAATAGATGGGGGAAATAGTACACTAGAGAAATGGAAGATAGATAGATAGATAGATGGATAGATAGATAGATAGATAGATAGATAGATAGATAGATAGATAGAT
>NW_020954648.1:7274454-7289768 GCF_900497805.2 Vombatus ursinus
GGATGGATGGATGGATGGATGGATGGATGGATGGATGGATGGATGGACGGATAGACAGGCAGATAGATATTCAACATATTCTTCTATAACCAGGAAAACAAGAGAAAAGGAAAAAGAAAGAAAGATAAATTGTACAATAAGATTAATGATAGGTAAGGAACTTAAGGACAAAGATAGAGAATGGACCTGGAATTTCATTTCCTGGGTCTGAGAACTCCCAGATTATGAAAGAGATTCCATCAATGTAAGTCAGCACCTTCTCTATAACTTGTATTGTTAAAGAGTTGACTTTTGGAGAGACTTTAGAGGTAAATTAATCAATCAACATTCATTTATTGAGGGCCTATTGTGTACCAGGTACTAGGTACTAAAGTACAGGTACTAGGTACTGGGGCAAAAGACAAGATTTTAATATTCCTAGCTTTCATGGAATTTATATCCTCTCTGGGGAGACATGTTCATAGAAAAGTAAATACAAAATATATGCAATGTTACTACAAAGTAATTGGGAGGAGGTATTAGTGTCTGGGAGGTGAGTAAAGCCCTAATGTAGGAGGTGATGCTCCAACTAAGTTTTGAAGAAAGGTAGAGATTCTATGAAGCAGAATCAGGAGGGAATTCATTGCAGGTATGGGGCATAGCAGTCATGCAAAATCAGAGAGACAGGAGATGAAATGGCTTATAAGAGGAATACCAAACAGGTCTGTTTGACTAGAATAAAGAATTGTGTGGAGGGGAGTGGTGTGTGATATACCTGGACAAATAGGCTAGAACCAGTTTGCCAAGAGCTCTAAATGATAAATCAAGAAGCTTATATTTTGTCCTTGAGACAATAGGGGGTACTGGAGCTTATTGAGTGGATGAGTGATGACTTAGAAGTATCACTTTGCCAGCTAGGAGGAGGATGGATTAGAAAGGGAAGAGATGAGGTAGCCAGCCCATCAGGGAGTTATTTCAATAGTCCATCTGGGATAAGGGCCTAAAATAAGGGTTACCAAG
Source organism: Vombatus ursinus (assembly GCF_900497805.2). Taxonomy (NCBI): domain Eukaryota; kingdom Metazoa; phylum Chordata; class Mammalia; order Diprotodontia; family Vombatidae; genus Vombatus; species Vombatus ursinus. The sequence goes on from NW_020954648.1 coordinate 7,275,454, forward strand.
AGTTGAAAGAAGGGGATTCATGAGAGAGAGGTCTTGGAAGTGGAATTACAAAATTTGATAATTGAGATCATCTAATCCAACTTTTACTTCACAAATGAGGAAACTGAGACCCAGATGTGGCCTGCCACATGTGTATCAGAACCAACTCCATCTCCACTGCTCTTTCATAGTGGTGATAAACATACTCCCCTCTCCCTATTTCAAAAGATTGATCATCTCTCTCTTGGCCAGACTTGTCATTGGCACAGGGAAAGAAACAAATACAGGTGGGTAGAAAACATACTGGGGAGAAGAGAGCTGAGAATTTGAAATCTGTTACTACAAGGAGTTAAAAGGGAATTGAGAATAACTAAAATACACAAATAAAAAAAGGCATCTAAGTTCCTTATCTAACGCTGGAGGAAAATGTATATTTGGCGAGCTACCAGTAACATTAAATTCTCTTTCCACTAAGATCAGACAGTGTTGGCTGGAACATCTTTCCTGTCTTTCTGCCAGACTAGTGATTGATTATACCCCCTCATTAACTAATCAATTTGTGAACCGAGCATGGACTGGATTCAATAGGCAAGGGAGGTATGGGCAAGAGAAGATGGCTACCATAATAGAAATGAAATTATTTGGGATAAGATGTGATTTCATTGTAAGCTCTGCTTTTGTTGGCATTCCTACAGGTTTCTTGGCTCCCCTACTCCTGCTCCACAAGATGGGTGCTTCATTTCTTTTAGGACTGAAAAAGCAGACAACAGAACCACATTAGCTCTGAACTAAAAAGATTCAGCAAGTATTTGTTAAAAGGCTACCTTAGAGGAAAGACTTGTAACTGGAGTCAGGAGACTGAGTCTCCTGGGTTCAAGCCTCAATTCCACCACTTACTGCCTAAGACTTTGGGTGAGGCATCCAACTTCTCTGAGCTTCAATTTACTTTCCAGAAAAAAAAAAATTGGATAATATGCTTGTACTACCTATCTTCTTAGAATTATTTGAGCAAAAGTAAGGGTGTAGTACCATGGAAAGAGTAATGAAATTGGAGACCTGAGCTCAAATGTTGGCTTTGGCATTACCCCAAGTAATTTTGGGCAAGTCATTGTATGCAAATCTCTAGACCTCAATCTCCTCATATGTAAAATGAGAGAGTGAAACTACATAACTTTGAAATTTCTTTCCATATTTAAGTCCAAGACCCAACAGCATTCAAACCTTAAAGAACTGTGTAAATGAAAGTTGTTGTTTATTATTTTTTCTCATTCTTCTCATCATATATTGAAAATGGGAACACCACTAATCACCAGCACTCTTATCATTGTCCCATAGTGCCTCACTTTTCTCCAGACAACTCTGAGAGTCATAAAAGTCTATTAACTGCTAGTGTCAAATAAGAAAACCAATGCAGCATCCTTTAAAGGTAATCATACAACCTCAATTTGAGTATTTCATTGATAAGACATTCTGTATTTCCCAAGAGAGCTCCTTTCATCATTATAAACCTCTAATTACCAGGAAGTTCTTAGGTTTGGCCAAAAGCTACCATTTTGTCATTTTCACCCTTTGGTTTTGGTTATGCCTTCCAGAACATTCCAGAACAAGTGTAGTCAGTTTTCTACATGACAATATTTCCTATGTAAGAAGACAGCAGTCATACTCCTTGCTCTTCAAGTTTTGTTTTCTTCAGGTTACATAACTTTAGTTTCTTTACCTATTCCTATAGAACATGGATTCTTGACATTTGTTTCCTCAATTCTAGTTAACTAATAACTTAAAATATATCAACCTATATTGAATACATGCTATCTGTCCAGAGCAAATAAGGGGGAGATACCATAATTGTATTAACATAATTTTATTGGGGGAGAGGATGGAAGGTCCAGACCAGTTGTCACATTGAGGCAGGGAACTCCTAGTGAAGAAACTCACTCTACCAGTACAGATTGGTTACTATTAGAAGAGGGGGAGTAAGAAAAAGGAAAATCTGGGCTCAAGTGTATCCTCTGATGCAAGATGTGGGACCCTGGACAAGTAAGTCATTTCATTTCACAACGCGCCCACGTCCTTAAGAAAGCATTCACTCGTGCTCACTTTGGCATCAGATATACTAAAATTGACATGATACAGAAAAAGATTAATATGGCCCCTATGCACAGATGACATGCAAAGTTCATTAAATATTCTATATCTTAGAGTAACTTTTTCTGTTTTTTGTCAAAAAAGAAACCATTAATTTTTTAAAATTAACATTAACAATTTATGTTAAACTGTGATCAACTTGAGAGTCTATATATTTCTACATAAATTGATATCAAGCAGAATTTCCCCCTGTTCTGTACTTTGTATAATTGTTGTACATTTTAAAAAATTAAAAACAAGACTTTGCATTTATTCCTGCTAAGCTTCATAATTTTGGATTGAGCCCAGCTTTCTATCTTGTCAAGATAATTTTGAATCTTGATTTAGTCATCTAGCTCTCTATGCTTAATTTCATCTGCAAATTTGATGAGCCTGTCTTCCACATCTTCCCACTAGTGATACTAAAATGTTGAAAAGGACAAGGGAATAACCTTGTTATAGTGCAAACTCATGCAATAAGCATTTATTAGCACCTACTGTGTGCAAGTTACCACACCAAGTGCTTGAGACACAAAAACAAAATTAAAAATAGTCTGCTCTGAAAGAACTTATTTATATTCTAAAAGCTACCTCCACGATGACTTTGAGCCATTATCTAATGTCTTTCCCATATTCAACCATTTATAGAGCCACCTAGTGCCACTATCAACCAGTCCATATTTCACCATTTTTTCAACTTGAATATTCTGGATACTTCAGAGAATGCATTGCTGAAATAAAGATGTAATGTATCTAATTGTATTTTGCTTACATATCAACCTTGTAATTGTATTTTTTAGAAACGAAATTAGTTTAATTTAACATGTTTTTTTTCTTTGTGATACTGTCTCCTAGGCATCACCACATACTTTGCTAATTTTTCTTCAATTTTCTGTTTAATAATTCATCCTTAATTTTTCAAGGATCAGCATCAAGCTTAGTACTCTCTAATTCTCAGGGATCTGGCTTAAAAAGCAACAATAGAATATCTGCTTGTCTTCCACCTAAAGATGAATAGTATTAGCATATCCTTTGATATATATTTAGTTTCAGGATCCAAACTCAGTTTGGTTCCTGGTTCTAAATGTAGCATTCTTTTTATTGCACCATGAGGTAAGCCTGGGAGTATGTCTTTCTCTAAAACATTTGATGCAGTGGGAATATTACTTATATTTGTGGACATTAGCCAAGTCATGGAGTAAGCAATTTAATCTCTGTCCCTCATGGTGACAAGAAAACACAATAGATCTGAAAAAATCAGATAAGAAGCAATGGTTTCAGCACTCATAAATTATTAGGATTGTTGATCATGAATAAGAAGGAGTTATGTTTTTGACCTGCTGCCTCATTTTGTATGGTTATAAAGATAATAAACTTGAGTAGAATGTGTAAAGGACATTTATGGTGTTGGCAAATCACAACTGAACCAACTAAATACCTGATCACTAATTGCATGTCATGTCATCATTTTTCATGACTCAACAGAATATTTCCTCCATTTCCTATGTTGCTTCAGCAAGGTGTCAAGCAGATGATAGGGAGAAGGATAGAAATTAGACTTGTGATTTCATCGGGGCAGAGGAACTTCCAGGTAAGGAGATTATATTTACCAATTCAGGTGTACACATCTGAAACTTATAGTCGGAGATTTGCCTAGATGACTAAGAGGTTAAATAACTTGCTTTATTGTTGTTCAGTCATTTTCTGTCATGTCCAGCTCTTTGTGACCCCATTTGGGGTTTTCTTGCCAAAGAGACTGGAATGGTTTGCCATTTCCTTCTTCTGCTCATTTTACAGATGAGGAAACTGAGCAAAACAGGATTAAGTGACTTGCCCAGGGTCACACAGCTAGTAAGTGTCTAAGGCTAGATTTTAATTCAGGAAGATGAGTCTTTCTGACTCCAGGTCCAGCGCTTAGTCACTAACTGGCTAGGGAGTCTCAAATGCAACACTTTAATTCAGGACTGGCTATCTTCAAAACTACTACTCTCTGCCTGCTATGCCATGCTACAGATGATGAAATCCACCAATAATTCACATGAATGGATTACCTTAACAACACAAGATTTAAACAACTAGAAAAACACATTGGGTCAGATAATTAAGACAATTAAGGGCTGATGGACTTCTATTCAGCATATCTTGAAATGCCCAAAGAAAGGGGGAATTTTTCCACTGGCCATGGCCTACCCACATTAATCATAAAATTTTGGAACCAGTCAAGATCTTGTAGATGTTGTCCAATCCAATGGGTTCATTTTGTTAAGGAGTACCATAGTAGTTAAATCACTAATAAGATATAAGCTCATTAAATATAGCACCTGTTTCCCTTTTTTGTTGTATCCCCAATGATTAACACGGTGCCTGACACATAATAAGCACTTAGCACATATTCGTTCATTTATTAATTGATTGGGGCACTTGCTTTCTTATTAGGCTTTACAGAGAGAGAGGGAAAATTTAAAAATAAAGAAAAATATGTTTAGTTCTGTAAAATCCCTGCTGTTATTTTGCAATTAATCAATGTCTTCCCTTCATTTCAAAATAGACATGAACTGGGTTCCCTTAAATATGCACACAATATATTAACTACCTCCCTCCTCACCCTGTAGAACTCAATTACATGTTAAACCTGTGCCATCTCTGAGGAGTTCCAGAAGTCTCCTACCTGTCCTCGCAAGTAACACACACTTCAATTTATCCTCAGCTTACTTAAACCTGTAAGTTTCACCCCATGTTCCTTAGCTTTAGCATCCTGATACGCCATGAAGAAGTCTTTACTCACCCTGTCTAGACACTCCGTGATGTCAATGATTTCAATCACATCCCTTCTCAAGCTTTGTCTTAAGAGGCAGTGTGGTGTAGTGGATAGAGTGTTGGACTTGGTTCACATGCTCACCTGTTATGTGACCTGAGCATATTACTGACTGGCCTTAGTTACCTTACCCGTAAAATGAGGAGGCTAGACTCAATGACCTCTCAGTTCCCTTTGCAGCTCTACGTAAATGAACTTAGGATCTTTCCAGACCAAAGAAAGTTAATCACAAATACAAGTCCTTCCATCCATTCCTTCACTTCAGTGATTCTTTTCTGCATTGTCTCCAGCTCTGACATATTTTGTCTAAGTAAATGGCCCTCAAAATGAATAGACGTTCTAGTTACAGATGCCGACTTGGTTGCTACGCTAGCACCTTCTATGCCTTATATAGCAAAGTGAATTGGACTGCAATTCCACCATTCTCCACAAGATGGAGGCCTTATCGCCATGAATGGTACTTCAGTTTGTGCATAAGAAGTCTTAGAATTCTCCCCTTTAAAGCTTTTTGGTCAAGTTATTGTCATCTTACCAGTACATAAGTCATTAGCTAAAGGTCTTCCCTCTGCACTACCTGTAGCTAGGGCCTTTAAAGCATCTAGGATAGAGGAAAAACAGAGTGAATAGAAGATTTTTATATATTCCTTTCTTACACCTTTGTATTTTTGTCTAGCCTCATTGGCTAATTGTTGCTCTTAATATATGATGCTACATCTCCCAATTCCATGGTTTCTTTTTTTAACTTTAAAACACATTTTTATTTTAGGAATCATCACAATACTCACAAACATTTGAAAAATAGTGATGTGTATTTGTTTCCATCTTCCTGAGTTCAAATCTGGCCTCAGACACTTATTAGTTGTGTGACCCTGGGCAAGTCACTTAACTCTATTCTCTCAGTTTCCTCACTCATAAGATGAGCTGGAGAAGGAAATGGCAAACCACTATAGTAATTTTGCCAAGAAAACCCCAAATGGGGTCACAAAGAATGGGATACGAATGAAAAAGACTGAACAAAAATTCATGTAAATGTCATCTCCTCCATTAGAATTTAAGGGAAGAGACTGCTTGGGCTTTTTCTTTGGATCCCTACCCCTTAGTACAGCGCCTGGCACATTATAAGCATTTAATAATTGTTTGTTGATGGATCAATTGTTTGATTAATTGTTCTCACTTTAAAAGATTATAACATGATCTGAACAAAACCTAGTTGATTTAGGGGAATTGAACTTGGAATATTGCCTAGGTAATGAAGTTCAATGTTGCCTCCTTACTGTTTTTGTTGTTATTAGTTTTGTTTGTGATAGTTTGCCAGAAATACAGAAAAGAAAAATGTATCTTTAAAGGAATACATACATATATACATGTATGTAAGTATTTGTGTGTATATGTATATACATTCCTATATACATATAAATATATATATACCAATATGTGCGTGCGTGTGTGTGTGTGTGTGTATTCTATTTTGTGGGGGGGAAAGTGAGGGCTGTCTGCCAAGCTTATCAGTGAAGTGACAGGGAAGACAGAGAAGAAATATCTCTAGACTGACTAAGTCCAATTGAAACAAATATTCTATCTCTGAACTAGTTAGACTAAGGAAAGTTGGAGGAGGGAGAGGGGTTTATCTGCTATAAAAGGTATTTTTAGGAGTGCCAACTAATGACATGTACAATAGAACAGATTATAAGCTGTAGACATAGTTCTGACAGGATAGAACTATAGATAAATCTGGGAAGTGGCTCTCAGGAAAATGACTCTAACAGATGAGGTTAAAAGATCAGTTATCAGATCTCAGAATTGTACAAGTTAGCTGGTCTAGTCTAAATTTGAAGTAAAATTACCATCCGTGACAGGCCAGCAAATGGTTGTCCAACTTTAACTTAAATATGTCTAAAGATGGAGAGCTCCCAACCAGTAGACAGCCCAAGGCATTTTTAGATTGCCCTCCTTGTTAAGGAGTTGTATTCTTATGCTGGATCAGGATCCCTCACTCACTCACAAGAGGAAGAGAAAATATGTAGAAAGAGGCAGCTAGAGCGAATAATGATGATGCATTGAGCACCAGTTATTATGCTATTTACCAGCTATTATAGCTATAGCTGGTATATAGCACCAGCTATTATGCTATTATGTGTTTACCCCTACCCACTCACCTTACGTTGATGTACCTGTAAAAGGCTCCACCTCTCCCATCTATCCACACACAGAATCCCATAGTCTTTTAACATCTGTGGGTATACAGAACCAAAAGGTTGCCTGGACCAAGCTAGCTTCCTGGGATTCAGCTAACTGCACATGAGATTTAGTTTGAATATTCCATGTCAAAGCAGGGCCTGAGAATGGAAATGAGGTGGAAAGCCCATGTCTTGTACTTGTTTTGCATGTGTGTGTATGTACTTTGGAAGTTTGTATACCATTAACAAACCCTGTAGATCAACTCAACATATACCTTTGCCTTTGTTACTGGAAATTCCACACCTGACTAGCATAAGTCAAATGAGCTTTGATCCTTGTCTCTCACGCTTATCTCATTACCAAGCCAAACATTTTGTCAACCTATCATAGAATCACTTAGAGCTGAAATGAACCATAGAGGTCATCCAGTACAATCCTCTATCTCAACAAAAGAAACAGAATCGTGGAGACGACTGAACTTGGCCAAAACCATGCCGCCAGATAGAAACAGAATTCAAATCCAGATCTGCTCTCCCTGTACCTACTCTCTACTACACTGTGCCACTTCCTTGCTGCTCTAATGGTCATTTGCATTTTTATAGGGGTTAGTCTCTTTCCTCAAAGGAAGGATTCTGTCATGGTAGAATTTCAGGCATTAGTGACAGGTGGTAGAGGAGGAGAGATAATTGGGGGGCCAGAGACCCTCCCCTAGCTTCTTAAATCAAACTATGGAAGGAGTTGAGCCCTGATGACTATGTTGCAAGACGCCTCTTTTTTTATATGGAAATTATAGTATACACAATAATTTAAATAAAAACAACATTAAAAAGGCAGTCATACTCAAATTAATCGCATTGACTAGTCTTGGTCTCAAGGAACAGATCTTTCCTCATAGTCAAGAGGTAGGGACTGTGGTTATATGATGTCCAATAGAGTCATTTTGTAAGGTAGTTTTGCTTAACTATTTTTCTTTGTTATAAGGAAGTTTTATGGGTGAAGGGTAGAGTGGGAAGTAACTATAGTGGGAAAAAAAGAATTATTAAAAACTTTTGTTTCATTTTGCTGAAGGGCATTGGGCTTAGAGTTAGAAAGTTCTCATTTGAAGCTTTGCTCTGACATTGATATGTAACCAGATTGTCACTAAACTCTCCAAGTCTCAGTCTGATCCTCAATAAAATGGAGGTAATAATTGTACTCCCTAACTCACAATATTGTTATGAGAGAAGCACTATCATCTATCCATCTAACAAATGTGTCTATATACATATGCATGTATATAGATATATATACATGATGTCCCAAAAGTCTTAGTGGAGTTTTAAGGAAGTAAAGTTTAAAATTAAACAAAATGGTTAAGGTAAAAAAAACTGTACTAAGACTTTTGAAACATGCTGTATATGTGTACTATTATGGATTTTAGAAGAGAAAGGACTTCAGTAATCAACTGGTCCAATGCCTGTGTTTTACAAAGGAAAAATGTGAAGTACAGAGAGTTTCTGAATTGCCCAAAATCACACAGGAAATAGCAATGCAGGAATTAAAATCCAAGTCTTCTGAATTCAGACCCAATGATCTATATTTCTTGTTACCTTGGGACTGTAAAACATTGAAAACCTGTTTTTCTCCCCTTTTTTGAAACAGAGAAATCTATTATCCTATGGGAACAGCTAGGTGGCACAATGGATAGATGCTGGGCCTGGAGTCAAGACGACCTGAGCTCAAATATGACCTCAGGCACTTAACCAGTGATGTGCCCCTGGGCAAGTCACTTAACCCTGTTTGTCTCAGTTTTCTCATCTGTAAAATGAGCTAGAGAAGGAAATGGTAAACCACTCCAGTATCTTTGCCAAGAAAACCCACAATGGGGTCATGAAGAGTCAGACAGTATTTAACAACAAAAACCTATCCTTCTATGAAGTTGTTATTTGTCCTTCATTCTCAAAGAGAACCATGACATCAGGAAGGTGATGCCATGACTTGCAAATAAATTGGATTTAAGTGAGGGAGGGCTGTGCAAAGTCAGCAGCCTCACTTCCATCTGAGTCCAGTGACAAAATATAGATCGGATGATTGGAGATGGCCCCCTCCTATAAAGGTGCTTATCAAGGCAACATACAAGAATTTGATAATGTACTAGAAAGTTAGCTTTGATTAGTTTCCTATCATTCTCATTTTTTCCAGAACCATTCATGTTTGGCTGAGGATCAGAAATCTGGGGATGCTTTGGTTAATACGCAACACTAACATGTTCCAGATCAATCCCTGTATGTCTCCTTGAATACAATGGACCACTGACTTATTTAAGGAAATGTTCCGATAAGAGAATGAGTAGCGTTGATTAAACCCAGACCAGTGACTATTTATATGCAGTTCTTTCTGCATTTATTTTGTTTTGTAATCTTTCTGGTCTTTTCTTCTTGCCAAATGTTTTTCTTTCTTTCTACTTTTCTTTCTTGCTGTGAAAGCTTCTCTGTGCATAGAGAGAGCTATGTCAGCTGCTACTCTCCCCCATAAAAATAAATAAATAAAAATGAACAGGAAATAAATTCTTGCTTTTCTCTATGTCCCTAAGAACCAAGAAGGTGACTTCTTCACTTCTCCATTTGATTCAAGAAAAGGAATTCCCCAGGGATATTAAAAAAAATACTCTGTTGTACCCCAAGGCCCCCAGCATGACCAGGGACATAATTGCACTGGGAAATTTGGGAAATATTACTCTATTTTGAGATACCCAGGTTTTAGCTGGCAGTCCACAAATACAATGTTATAATTCACATTTTATATGGCCTCTAAGTATTTTTGGGGTCCCTGGATTGACTTACACAATCAGTTCATTTTGGCTATCTTCATAATTGATTGGAATCATAAAATCTCAGAAGCAGACTCAACCTTGAAAGTCACTGAGTCCAACCTCCAAACCAATGAAGGAACATTCCTAAAAGGAAATACTTTGGAGTCATTTTGCCTAGAGTGATTTGCTCAAAGAAGAAGCACAAACCCAAAGAGTTTGTTTTGTCACACTCTGGTTATCCTGACACATAGAAGCATTATTCTCCCCTTGGAACTGAATTTCCTTCCACCTCATCCCACAATATCACTGGCTACTTGAATAGTAGATGCTCTGTAACTTTGTGAGCATGTCTGCTCCCCATAGGTGCTGTAAAGGTAATACCAGTAGGGGAGTAATTAATCAGCTCCCTTATTACGTGGGAAAAGAGGATCCTACTCATGACATCAGTTTTAAGGAACAATTAACTACAGTGTTTTCTAAAGGTGCTATGAAGTGGTTGATGTCTTTTCGACGGAATAGTTTCTAACTCAGAGTAGTGATCAAAAGCATGCTTGAGAGTGAGTGGGAAGGGGGAAAACCAGAATTGTTCACCTTCTTATGATTGTGAACAAATTACAGTAAACCATTGGGTGATGTGTTCATAACTAACCTAGCTCTGTCCAACTTCAAAGCAACGTACCTTGGGGCTCACTAAAAAGTAGATCGTATATGTTTTGTATGACTATGCATGTATAACCTATATTGATCTGCTTACCTTGTAAATGGCAAAAGGAGGGAAGGAGGGAGAGAATTTGGAACTCAAAGTTTTAAAAATGAATGTTGAAAAGTGTTTTTACATGTACCTGGGGGAAAATAAAAAATAAATTATTTTTTAAAAATACATAGATCCTAGTTGCTAATAGTTGCCCTAGGATTGCCTTGTTATCCAGCAGTCCAGTAAATGTCTGATGACACTTAAAGAGATCTTAAAGGCTTTTTTCCCCCAAGACCTTAATGATAACTCTCCAAGAAGTTACTGACATCAGGCACGACTGACGATTATTCCCATTCTTGTTCTATAAATGGGTAAATATTATTAAGGACCAGATCTACAGAGAAAGGAAATCTTTGCCAAATAGATTTTCTAAAAGTTCATTATTCCTCAGATCACAGAGGGATTTAGGAAATGATTCACAGGACTCCTTTACAGATTGAGCTTTTTCAGTGCCCTTGGTTATTTCCTTAGAGATAATTAGCCACTAACATTTAGCTAAAGTGGCCATTTCTTTAAGTGTCTATTCCTTCAAAATATGTTTTGGACATTTGTTATGTGTTATTGTCAATTAAAGTTCATGAGAAATTAACATTAAATCATCACCAATCAGAAGAGACTACCCTGAGAATAAAAGAGGGAATGTATTTTTGAAAATAGTTTATACACATTGATTTTTTTGGACAATGACAAATTATTTGATAATAATAATATTTACATAGCACTTTATAAACATTAACTCACTCTGCTTAATAACAACCCTGAGAGGTAGGTGCTATTATTATTCTCATTTTATAGATAAGCAAGCTGAACAAACTGAGGCAGACAGAGGCTAAGTGACTTGCCCAGAGTCACAGAGCCAGTAAGTGCCTGAGGTATGTAAGGTGTGTTCAGGGAAGACTAGTACCCCTTTTGTGAGGGCTGCTTTCCACCTTTGGTTTCCACCTGATTCACCCCTCTCACCTGTGGCTCCAAGAAGTTGTAGCAAGCCCAGTGGCCACACCCCAGTAAATCATTTTGGCAGACAGGCAAAACCAGGTTGAAGAGAACCTAGGGGTCTCAAACCCATTGGTGAGTTAGCAGGGTGTCTACACTCCAAGCATGTGAAGATTTCCCTGCAGAGTGGGTGTATGAGAACAATTTGTCCCAACAGCCATGAAGGAGGAAGAAGCAGTTGCTGTGGAGCACTTAGAGCTTTGTTAGATATAGAAGACACCAAGGTTATTCTGAGCCATCACCAGTCAGCTTGACTTTGGCTTGCCACTGGACTCTGATAACTCTAGCAGAGAGAGAGTGAGGCTGGCAACTTTATATAACTCTGACTCACTTAAATTCAATTTATGTACAAATCACAAGTACTGGTACGAATGTACCGTTGTGTACAAATGTACAAAACTTTACCATACCATTTTACCATTTTTACCTATTTCAAAATCCTGTAGTGACAGGCAAGTGAGGGAGCAGGTGTGAGTACCCTGGGAGTCATAGTCACAACTCTATACATAGGTAGCCCAGGTCATAGGGTTGTCTTCTCTCCAGATTGAAGCAGCAGTGGGCGTCTGACCAGCCTTTTTGAAGAGCCACACTTCTCACCTCCTGATGTAAGGAAGGGCTAGAAAAAGGTAACCTAAAAATTCTTTGCTTCACCCAACCCTGGCCTGCTTACCACAGCAGGAACGACTCCCACCCTGCAGTTAACATACCAAAAAAAAGTACAAAAACTTTTGCAAAGATGATTCCATTCACCATCAATGCACAGAATGCTTATGGACAACACAAAATCTAGTAGCCCTGAAAGATGAACAGCTTTTGTTGCAAGAAAGCTCAGCAGGTATTGCATCCAAACAACAGTCCTGATGAAACAACACTCAAATGAAGGCCAGCTTGCTCAAGTCAGATCGGGATACAGATTTTTTTTTCTGGAGTGACGATAGTGAAGGGGATCAGCATGAAGCTGGTGTAGCTTTTGCAACCAAAACTAATCTAATCAACAAGCTTATACGCCTACCAAAAGGAGTGAACGAGAGGCTCATGGCAATGTGATTGCCACTTGCAGGAAAGCACCACACTACATCACCAGTGCCTATGCTCCCACCATGATGAACCCTAATGAGGTCAAAAGAAAATTTTATGAAGACCTGGAGACCTTCATCATCAATGTGCTGAAAGACGACAAGCTTATAATTCCGGGTGACTTTAACATAAGAGTAAGCTCAGACTACCAGACATGGCACAGAGTCCTTGTGAGGAATGGAGTAGGAAACAGCAATAGCAACAGTAACTTACTACTGAAGAGTTGTGCATCTCATGACCTTCTCATCACCAGCACTGTCTCCCATTTACCTAAATGAAATACAACTTCACAAGGCTGTGTGCTTGCTCCCATGTGTTTTAGCATGATATGTTCAGCAATGTTGTCAGACACCCTCAATGAGAACAAAAACGTCATCAAGGTCAGCTACCACACTAGTGGTAAATTATTTAACTTGAAAAGGCTACCAGCCAAGACCAAAGTAGAGGAAGAGTTGGTGTATGATTTTTGTTTGCAGATGACTGTACACTCAATGCAGCCTCTGAAGCTGACACGTAACAAAGTACGGATTGATTCTCTGCTGCTTGTGCTAATTTTAGCTTAACAAGAAAACATGGTTTCTCCACCAGCCAGCATCACACCATCCAATTGTGAAACCATTGGTTACAGAAAATGGAGAAATTTTGAATGGAGAAATTTGATAATTTCACTTACCTCCAGGGATGTACATATGGATGATGGGGTCACCACAAACATTGCCAGAGCTAGCTCAGTGTTTGGGAGGTTCCAAAAGACAATGTAGGAGAGAAGAGGTATTAGGCTACCTACCAAACTAAACACCTACAGAGCCATTGTGCTAATCTCATAATTGTATGCCTGTGAAACCTGGACAGTATATCAGTACCATGATATCAAATTGAGTTGCTACCATGTAAATTGTCTTAGGAAGATTCTGAAGATCACCTGACAATATAAAGTACTGGACTCTCAAGTCCTTTCTCAAGCCAAAATGCAAAACAATCAAACTCTATTGCAGAAAGTACAATTCTAATGGACTCTGATGGACTTTGAATGCCAAATGTATGTTTGCCTAAAAGACTATTTTACAGAGAACTCATGTAAGGTAGGTACTCACATGGAGATCAGAAGAAGCAATACAAGGACACTGTCAAGGTCTCTCTGAAGAATTTTGGAATCTATTACATGACATGGAAGACAGTAGCACAGGACACCCCCCCATGTGGGGTACCTGCATCAAAGAAAGTGCTGTGCTCTATGAGTGACTCAGAATTGCAGTAACTCAAAAGAAATGTAAGATATACAAATTTAGAGACATCTCCACTCCAAATGTTCATGTGGACTATTTGTGCCTGACCTGTGGTAAAGTCTCCCAAGCTTATATCTGTCCGATCAGCCACAATTATACTTCTACCTTGACTCCAACATAGTGATGTCATTTTGGTACTCTTCGAGAGTGAAGGACAATAATCAACCAACTAAGGGTCTGAAGCCATATTTCATTTCAGGTCTTATAGACTCCTGGTCTTGTGTTCTATCCACTGCACCATAGCTCTCTCAGTCAGCTATGATGATGGTGGTGATGATGATGATGATGATGATGATGATGATGATGATGATGATGATG